>NC_090648.1:399849314-400104314 GCF_040937935.1 Hyperolius riggenbachi | reverse complement strand
TTCCTTTAAGACTGCAGAAAATTCTGGAAGAGAGGCTGGAGTGAGCAGAGGCTGCTGGGAGCTGAGGTGTGGCTGGTGTGCCTAAAGCCTGGGAGTGAGGTCTGGAGTGACTGGGACTGGATCTTCAGGCCAAAATCCATAGGACTGGCTTCCATTTGATTGCTGAGTGTGAAGAAGGGATCCTGTGACACAGATTTGCTGCACCCTGAGCTGAATCTTGCTGCTGGATCTTGGTGAAAGGATACAGCTGCCGGACCAGAACTTTGTGAACCTGTGAGGTTGGTGGAGTCTGGATTGTACAAGCCGCGTGGACTTCAGAAGGAACCATTTTAGCTGGATTACAAAGTTTGTGAATCTCAATCTCCTCAAAACTTCTGCCCAGAGGCGGCCTTAGAGTATGCGGGGCCTGGGGCGGGTGTCATATGCGGGGCCTGGACACACACACACACACACACACACACACACACACACACACACACACACACACACACACACACACACACACACACACACACACACACACACACACACACACACACACACACACACACACACACACACACACACACACACACACACACACACACACACACACACACACACACACACACACACACACACACACACACACACACACACACACACACACACACACACACACACACACACACACACACACACACACACACAGTCTTTTAACGTAATGACTTCGCTATACTGCATCATCCTGCTAGCGCTGCATTACTCACGGACAATCAAACTTTCAGTCTTTGAAACAGCGGATTACCTGCTGGTTTTGGAGACATGCGCAGGTGGCACCTGATTTTGGATGCATGTGTCATAAAACCAGCTGAAAATCTGCTGTTTCAGAGACTGAAGATTGGACTGCACCATTACTTTAGTACTGCAGCAAGCGATAGCACAGACAGGAGGAGGTGGAACATCACTTAGCTCCTTCTGCCTCTGCTATTGCTTGCAGCTGTACTTAAAATAAAGGTGCAGTCCAAATGGAGAATGGTGCAGTGGGTTTGGAGGCTTCTGCTGCTGCTTCTGGGCTGGGCATCACCACACTATTATAGGGCAAATGTCTCTGAAATTAGCCAGTTGTTTTTCAGAGACTGAAAGTTCTATTGTGCATGCGTGACGCAATATGGTTAAAGACACACACACCACATTTATATTGCACTTTTCTCCTGGTGGGCTCAAAGCATAAGAGCTGCAGCCACCAGGGCATGCTCTATAGACAGTAGCAGTGTTATGGAGTCTTGCCCAAAGGCTCCTTACTGAATAGGTGCTGGCTTACTGAACAGGCAGAGCCGAGATTTGAACCCAGGTCTCCTGAGGCAGAGCTCTTAACCATTACACTATCCAGCCACTGCCACTTCAAGACATTAAATAAATACTTAAGTCTGAAAAAAATGATTTTAACTTACCTTCTTGCAGCCCCCTAGCTGATCCCCTCTGGCCAGCAGCGGCAACCCCCATAAAGCTGACATCTTGCAGCAAGGTGATGGCTACTGCACATGTGCAGCCCCGAGCAATGCGCACCTTGATCACGCTCCTGCAATTGTCATGTACTGTGCAGAGCTCCTGGCAGTGAGCGTGCGGTCAGGGTGTGCGTAGCTTGGGACCGCACTATGCACAGTAGCTGGCAACTCGCAGTGACGGACCAGCTTTGCGTGGGTCGCTGCTGCTGGCCAGAGGGGATCAGGAGGGGATGTTGTAGGCACAGGAGAACTCCAGGGGGCTGCAGGTAAGTTAAAAATCATTTTTTTCAGACGTAAAAATATTCCTTTGAGGGCTCGTTTCCACTATCGCGAATCTGCATGCGTCCAACGCATGCAGATTCGCACATGTAATGCAAGTGGGTGGGCCTGTTTCCACTGTAGCGTTGTTGAGGTGCGTTTTTTTCAGCGTTTAAAAAACGCACAAAAGAGCCAACGAATTTGCCTGCGAGTGGAATGCATGCGAATCGCCGCTAATGTATTTAATAGGGAATTCGCATGCGGCTATGCTATGCGAATTTTCATGCGAATTCGCATGCGAATTCGCATAGGTACCAATGTAACTTCAAACAGGCAGTGACATGGTTAAATTCGCATATTCCCTCACCTATGCGAATTCGCATGCGAATTCGCGGCAAAAAACGCATGGGAAATCGCATCCGCATGCGATTTCATCAGCGGTGGAATCCAGGCGATTCCGCACCGCAATAGTGGAAACAAGCCCTAAGTAGATACTAACAATTAAGGGCATACTGACACCACAGGGGCAGTGAAAGGGAGTACTGGTGCAAAGCAAAGGGGGGGAGGAAGGGCACCCAGAGAAAATGGTAAAGAGAGGTGCAGGAACAGAAATGTGGGAAGCAACACACCGCATAAAAAAGTGAAAAAGCAGGGGAGAGGCAGAAAGGCAGCAGAATAAAGTACTGGCTTAGCACCTGAAGAGCAAATCTTCATAATAAAACAGCCAGGACATTGCAGCTGAGAGGTATCTCTCCAGTGTGCAGAGACTTTCTGCCATCTACCCCTATAGCACCACTTCAGTAGCTTCTTCCAGCACAGCACCATAGTGCTATTTGCAGCAATACTGATCCAGATCTCACCTCCTCCATCAGGCTGACACAAGCATGTGATGTTCTCCAGAGGAGTTAGCACACAGGAGGGACTGGGAACAGAGTACAGCGCATGGGTGAGCAGCTCACTGTGCTTACAAGTGGATTGTATGCCCTGCTCTCCCCCTTGTTTAGCTTTGTATGTAATTTGAGTAACTCCTTTCAGCGAAGTGTATCTGTCCCGGGCTGTGGATGGCAGGAGGAGGGCATGCTGGGTGCCTGTACATCCTGCTACTTGTGGCTGGTGAGCTCAGCTGCCTCTCCTCGGGAGAACACCAGAGGCTTGTGTCAGCCTAATGAGTGGACAGGATCAGATCCCATGTCATGCTCATCATGGAATCCCCTGCTGCATGAAGAGCTCACAGTCGTCAGAGCAGGTTGTTGTGGGCTGCAGTGATAGAGAGGGGGAGGATCCTGGCCAACGGGGAATAAAGGGAAGAGGGACAAAGTTTGGGCTGAAGTTACCTGACTACAGATGGTTAGTGTTGTCCGGATCATGAACGATTCGGATCTTTGATCCGAATCTATTTTATGAGTCGATCATCCGAATCATCAAAATGAACGATTCGGATCGCAAAAGGGGCGGGGCCAGGAGCGACACGCCCCCTCTCAGCGGGCAGCGGGGTCCTGGAAGCAGGGATCGCTCTGTTGGATGTGAGCCAGCCTTGCAGGGAGACAGGTAGATGAGAGAGAGGGGACATGGGTGCCACTGCCAGATATGTGTAGAGCACACATACTGGCTGCAATGTGCTGCCCATTATAGGCTGGCTGTTCCGTAGTGCTGCACAGTGATCACATTGGAAGCTTTTGGCTCAGCATAGCTCAGTAACTTTGCAGGCACTGTGATTGCAGCGTAATATGATCCTCCTGCACTCAGCACTAAACAGCTGCACTTATCTTTGGGGAATGATTTCTTTCACTGTGCGACCTTTTCTTTCAAAGTGTACAGATGAACATATAGGTGAAATATATGTAAAGCATATGACTTCAGCATGTGGGTATTACGTGCAAACATTTCTGCTCTCTGCTAGTCCCTCCTCCCTTCTCTGTCCACTCCCTGCCCTCTGTCCATCTTCTCCCCTTCTCTGTGTGTCCACCCCCCTCCCCTTCTCCTGTCCACAGACCTGTCCTGCTGTTCATTTCACCCCCAAATGCTTCCGGTAGTAAAATGATCCGAGATTCGGATCAAAGATCCGGATCTCTTCAATGATCCGATTCGAATCATCCGGATCATTGAAAAGATCCGAACTTCCCATCTCTACAGATGGTAGGGATGAGAGGCAGACAGCGTGGAGCCTTTCAGCTGAGCAGCAGGCACTTCTTTAAAATATTGTCCCTCCCTCCCTCCTCTATGATTGGCTGGCCAAAGCAGCTCCAGCATTGGCTAATACGAAGCTGCTGCTGCTGTTATTGGCCAGTTTTCTCCTGCTTGCCTCTCCGTGACTAGATACTGTCACAGAGACATTCGAGGCCCCTGCAGAGGATGCGGGGCCTCCTTCAGATGCGGGGCCTGGGGCGACCGCCCCAGTGGCCCCCCCCAAAGGCCGGCTCTGCTTCTGCCTGTGAGTTCTGCACCTGCTGAGTGACCATTATCAGGGACTGGCCCTGCACCTCATGGTAGGAACCATCTTTGCAGTGATAGAGGGGCACTAACCTGGCTGAGAGGTTTGGGGGTCATACCACTCCTCTTACAACAAACTGTGGACAGTGTATGTCAGGACTGTTTGCCATAGCCTGCCATTCTGAACTGTAGCCTGGTTAACCTGTCCCCTCTTACATCACTGGCATCTATGCTGTTGTTGCTGAGTGCATCAGGAGTCTTCTTGCTGCTGCACCTTCTTCACAAGGCGCCCAACTGTGCACATAACGTTCCTTAAAGGGGTACCCCGAGTGCAACTGCACTATAGCCCACTGGCCAGTCGGGAGTTAAATAAGATTGTGCTACTGATTGCATTGTCTTAAAGGGACACTTAAGTCAAACAAAACAAAATGAGTTTTACTCACCTAGGGCTTCCAATAGCCCCCTGCAGCTGTCCGGTGCCCTGGCCGTCTCCCTCCAATCCTCCTGGCCCCGCCGGCAGCCACTTCCTGTTTCATTGACAGGAGCTGACAGGCTGGGGACGCAAGTGATTCTTCGCGTTCCCAGACACATTAGCACCCTCTATGCTGCTATATGGTATATGATATATGCTATAGCAGCATAGATGGCGCTATTGTGGTCAGGAATGCGAAGAATCACTCGTGTCCCCAGCCTGTCAGCTCCTGTCACCGAAACAGGAAGTGGCTGCTGGCGGGGCCAGGAGGATCGGAGGGAGACGGCGAGGGCACCGGACAGCTGCAGGGGGCTATTGGAAGCCCCAGATGAATAAAACTCATATTTTTTTGTTTGACTTAAGTGTCCCTTTAAGTTTGTTTCTTTGCTATGGTTGTGCGTCTTTCGCCAGTGTAGTGTGCACTCCTTTAAAGTGACACTGGAGGGGCGCAAGAGGTTACTACCGTGTGTTGATTGCAGTTTATTAAGCTTGTCCCTTTGCTGCGGTGCGTTCTGTGCCAGTCTAGTGTACACTTGTTTAGAGTGACACTGGAGGGGCGCAGGAGGTGGCTACCTTGGACATACACTTTCTATGCACTTTGAATGTGTGAAGCGTATTACTGTTACTGTTATGATCTTGCTGAGTTAACAAGTGTTTGATTAGTGCTATATTTTCTATTGCTTACTTCACCCCATTAGATCACGTTGGTCTGTGGGGAATAAATATATTGCATTGATACTGGTGTCTGCATGATTCTAGGAGGCAGGGTGCCACTGGACGCGGTATCCACTAAGAGGCCCTGTTACATTCATTAGCGATCCAGTCTGTCTCGCTACACACAGAAGACCCTGACTTGCCACGACTGAGCCAGTTACCAGGGCTGATTGCAGCTGAACAGAGGCACCCAGGAGGACAGCAAGTGTTATGGGGCTGGAGGAAGCCCCGGGCGAGTATAAAATCTTCCTATTCTGAGATCTCGGGTACACTTTAAAAGTACCTAAACCGTTTGAACTAAAATGAGATTCTCTCACCTTCTCCCACCAGCCGCCTGCAGACGGTCCTCAATGGTCCTCTATTACCCCGCTGCAGGTTAGTTTAGTTTTTGCCGACTTTTTGCCGTGCCCACGCATACACTTCACATTTTCCTCCGCAATAGAAGGGGAATGTGAAGAAGGATATGCGTGGCCAGGGCTGCGCAGGCGCAGTGGCCTGCTGACTTTTAGTCAGCAAAAACTAAAATAACCTGCGGTGGGGGAACAGAGAATCATTGAGGACCGGCGTGGGACAGGACGGCTGCAGGGGGCTGGTAGAAGCCCCAGGTAAGTGAATGTCATTTGAATTCAAAAGGTTTAGTTTCCCTTTAAAAGTCTGGAAGGGAGGATAGGGGCTGATGGAGGTTTGGGGAGAGAGAGTGTAAAGAGAGAGAAAGTGACTGTGTGTGTGTTCACTCTACCTGCTGGACAGAGTCAGGTCATTTGGATGCTCCTTTCTCCTTGCTGTCACACAGCATAAGCTGTGACAAGTCGTCTGGACCCCTCTCCTCTCCACAGTTCTGCCTGCTGCCTGGGGGGGCTGGGACAGTGTCTCTTGAAGTTTGGCTGGCTGTGTCTCGTTCTCTCTCTTCTCCTGGAGTCCTGGCTCTCCACGAGTTGTCTGGGGGTTGGGCTCTGCAGAAATTTCCAGCCTCTCTCTCTCTCCTCTCTGTCTGCCGTCCTCTGCTGAGCTGCTCTGTTGATGTGTCTCTCTCTTCTTAGTCCGTGACTCAGGCTCAGCAGCCAAGTGACTCCATACACTCCCCCAGCTGAACAAATTGGCTGCTTGTGTGAGGCAAGCTGAGACCAGTGGCAACTATTCAGGCCACATGCTCTGCTGTAGCTGCTCGGAGCCAGCTCTCTCACTGTCACAGGCTCACAGCCAGTCCTGGCTCCTCCTCCTCCTATAGTCCTCAGCAGCGTGGGGGAAAATACAGCCACTCCCGTGATTGGCTGGCAGTACGTGACCAGCCAATCCGAGAGAAGAGGGAATTGTGTGAGGGTGATCAGCCTGGGGCTATTTTTACCGGCAAATGACGTGCCGGAAATAATTAAATACCGGTGTCCGGCTTTTTAGCTGTTTTGCCGGCCAGGCCGGCCTGATTCCGGCCGGGTGGCAACCCTACTCTGAACACACCATCCCCACTGTCAAATATGGTGGTGGCAGCATCATGCTCGGGGGGTGCATCTCTTCAGCAGGGACAGGGAAGCTGGTCAGAGTTGATGGGAAGATGGATGGAGCCAAATACAGGGCAAACTTGGAAGAAAACCTCTTGGAGACTGCAAAATACTTGAGACTGGGGCGGAGGTTCACCTTCCAGCAGGACAATGACCCTAAACATAAAGCCAGGGCAACAATGGAAAGGATTAAAACAAAACATATTTATGTGTTAGAATGGCCCAGTCAAAGTCCAGATCTAAATCCAATCAAGAATCTGTGGCAAGATCTGAAAACTGCTGTTCACAAACGCTGTCCATCTAATCTGACTGAGCTGGATCTGTTTTGCAAAGAAGAATGGGCAAGAATTTCAGTCTTTAGATGTGTAAAGCTGGTAGAGACATACCCTAAAAGACTGGCAGCTGTAATTGCAGCAAAAGATGGTTCTACAAAGTATTGACTCAGGGGGCCGAATAATTACGCACACCCCACTTTGCAGTTATTTATTTGTAAAAAAATGTTTGGAATGATGTATGATTTTCGATCCACTTTTCACATGTACACCACTTTGTATTGGTCTTTCACGTGGAATTCCAATACAATTGATGCATGTTTGTGGCAGTAATGTGACAAAATGTGGAAAACTTCAAGGGAGCCGAATACTTTTGCAACCCACTGTATATATATGTATATATAGCAAACTGTAGCAGAGGCCAGACAATGTCATGACATGGCCTATACAATTTACATACCCCAACCCCCCCCCCCTCCCCCCACCTCCTCGCAGCACACTCCCCCACACAATTAAAAAAAGTAAAATCACTGTTTGTTATGGCATACACATTTTACATAAGAAATTATTTTGTTTGGAAAATATGTATATGTTGCACCCGCGGTGACACTGACTGACAAGAGATGCGGTGACTTGGTTCTGCACATGATGGATAGTACAGGTTTACATACAAAAATGTAAACATGTGGTGTGTGTATGTACATGGCCAGGCCCGCTTCACACTGATAGACTAAACTCTCCATTTAATGCACCACAAACAACCACAAAAGAGCATTGTCAATAGTTGACACACTCAGGATATAAATCTTAGTCCTCTCTGCGTCAATCTTTGTGTAGTGTTGGAAGTGCTCGTGCACAAGTTCATGGGGAGTTCAGGTGATGGCGGTTTTCCAACCCCTATGGTTTGGCAGATTCTGCAGTGTGTGCCCAGTGTTGGTTAGTAAGTTTTATTGTTGATCACCTGAGGAAACCATAAAAAAAAAAAAAAAAAAGTATCCAGCCAAGCAAATTTGGTCTGTCCACAATAAAGCAACGGCCACATCATCTTGGGTGCTACCCCCCCCCCCCCCTGAGACACTCATATAGCCATCGGTCATTGCTTCATTGTGATACGCAAGCCCCTTCAACGCGGCAATGTAACGATCACGAAGGGGCATTGGCACATGTACATGCCTTTTGTTTTGTTGTTGCAGCTGCAGTGCAGCCAGAAAAATTAGGCAGGCATGTACACACACCAGAAAAAGTAGTATAGCGGCCGCTGCTAGCAGCGGCCTTAAAAATTCAGGAATCCACCTGGAGTCCTGGACCCTGTTGGTGGTGATATGCAAGCCCCTTCACCACAACAAGGTAATGATCACAAAGAGGAAATTGATATTCTTTGGTTGTTGCAGCCACTGTGTAGCACCCAGGGGTGCCTGACAGGACAGGTAGTACAAACAACTGCCTGGGGCGCATTGGTTGCCAAGGGCAATGCTGCTGGACCTTGTAGTGCACCTCTGCTGGACTCTGAAGTGCGCCTGTCAATTACATGCACTTTCGTTTCAATGCTGGTTGCAGCTGCATTGCTGTTATGGTCACTCACACGCCCCTGCCGAGGCCCGTCCCCAGGGCCAATAGAAACAAAGCACATGTGCTCTGCTCCTCCTATATGGCCACGCCTTCCCCCAACACTGCTAGTGTGGGGCTGCAATCGTTCTCTGCCTTTAACTCCACCCCCTTCCCCGCTGGCAGCCAGAAGCAGAGGCTGAGGCATTGCTTGAGGTCGGGGAGCATGGAAGGACATCTGTCCCCGGGGCATGGGCACAGCATCTGGGGGATCGCAGCACTGGAGGGCCGCTCAGTCTGGAGGTGCCTTTATGAGCAAAGTATCAATAGAGCAGCCAGCGTACTATGTGCAGGCAGTTCAGGACACTCAGCAGCTTCCTGCTGAGCTTAATGAATGTGGCTCACGCCCCCTTCCTCTCCCGGTGACATAGCAGCGGATTCAGTGTGTCTCTGTCTGACTGTGACATCCTCACAAACCATCAATCTGCAGAGCAGCTAGTCAGCAGGTCTCGTCTCACAGCATATCCCACATAGACAAAAGAAGAGAACAGCAAGAGAAGCACACCAGAGCTGTTGTCAGATAGAAAATACTCACACCTTTCTCTGCCTGTGTGATAAGTCTCACTAAATACTCTCAATTTGTATGTTATTGAGGGTCTTGTGAGTAGCTGATGGGTTATAACACATGCCTGTGATCTGCCTTTATTATTTATTATTATTATTTATTGTATTTATAAAGCGCCAACATATTACGCAGCGCTGCACAATAGATAAATGGGTTAACATACAGGTAGAACATACGGAAACTCACAACAAAACAAGATAATGCAAATGATTTGATAACAATACAGTGTCATAAGTCAAGATAGAGACTGTTCTAGTCTACAAGAAGGGTGGTTGTGAGTAAGATTGCATAATCAAGCTGGATACATTAGGGAGGAGGGCCCTGCCAGAGGCTTACAATCTAAAGGGTGGGGTGGAGACAATAGGTGCGTCTTTTGAGAAGGGGTCTAACAGAACATATTATGATCATGGCCGGATTTCCGCACAGGCCGCCTAGGCCGGTTCCTAGGGCGGAAACCTGCCGACAGGAGAGCTGGGGCGGATGTCCCACACCGGCAGCAGATCAGCTGTCTGCTGCCACGCTGTCCTCCAGTCCCCCCTGCATGCTGCACGGCACGGAACAGAGCGCCCATCCCCTTCCCTCCTCTATGACAGTGGGGGGCGGGACTGAGAAGAGACCAGCCGGGAGATTTGAGCCCAGGAGGCAGAAGGAGGAAGAGGAAGAAGCCAGCAGTAGTGGCACTGTGGCAGACTAGTAGGCATTACGCTACTAAGCATGGAAACAGCTCAGTGAGGATTGAGGAGGGAGACTCGTGTGTGCAGAACTGCAGGCATGTTGCACACTTTAGCCCTACGGTGTTGTGGAGTCCTGAGTGACCAGCTGTCTCCCTCATCCTTCCTCAAACTAGCCGCTATAACAGGGCTGCCTGTCGCAACTCCCTACCCCCATCCTGCTAGCGGGCTTCCTAACACTTCACTTATCTCCATGCAGCCCTGGCTCTCTTTTCATGATGTTAATAAGGCAGCATTCCCCTTGTTCTCCTCCCACAGTCATTTCCCTTTCACCTTCACACACACACACAAAGCTATTCATATACTGTATGGGGCATTATTTTTATTATTATTATAGTCAGTCTAATGTCCTGCTATATTATTATGTACCATAATCATATTCTGATGTACTACAATATATTATTGTGTGTTTTTATAGCGCTGACATCTTCTGCAGAGTGCGTAGCCCTTTCACTGACTGTCCTCAAAGGAGCTCACATTCTAATCCCTACTACAGTCATAGTGTAACGTTGTACCATATTATTATGTATTTATACAGCACTGACATCTGCAGCACATTACAGAGTGCACAGTGATGTCACTGACTGTCCTCAGAGGAGCTCACAGTCTAATCCTACCATAGTCATAGTCTAATGTCCTACCATATTATTATTATGTATTTATATAGCACTGACATCTCATGCAGCACTTTACAGTGTACATAGTCATGTCACTGACTGTCCTCAGAGGAGCTCACAGTCTAATCCTACCATAGTCATAGTCTAATGTCCTACCATATTATTATTATGTATTTATATAGCACTGACATCTCATGCAGCACTTTACAGTGTACATAGTCATGTCACTGACTGTCCTCAGAGGAGCTCACAGTGTAATCCTACCATAGTCATAGTCTAATGTCCTACCATATTATTATGTATTTATATAGCACTGACATCTTCTGCAGCGCTGTACAGAGTACATAGTCATGTCACTGACTGTCCTCAGAGGAGCTCACACTCTAATCCTACCATAGTCATAGTCTTATGTCCTACCATATTATTATTATGTATTTATATAGCACTGACATCTCCTGCAGCACATTACAGAGTACATAGTCATGTCACTGACTGTCCTCAGAGGAGCTCACAATCTAATCCTACCATAGTCATAGTCTAATGTCCTACCATATTATTATTATGTATTTATATAGCACTGACATCTTCTGCAGCACTTTACAGTGTACATAGTCATGTCACTGATTGTCCTCAGAGGAGCTCACAATCTAATCCTACCATAGTCATAGTTTAACGTCCTACCATATTATTATTATGTATTTATATAGCACTGACATCTTCTGCAGCACTTTACAGAGTACATAGTCATGTCACTGACTGTCCTCAGAGGAGCTCACACTCTAATCCTACCATAGTCATAGTCTAATGTCCTACCATATTATTATGTATTTATATAGCACTGACATCTTCTGCAGCGCTGTACAGAGTACATAGTCATGTCACTGACTGTCCTCAGAGGAGCTCACAATCTAATCCTGCCATAGTCGCAGTCTAATGTCCTACCATATTATTATTATTATGTATTTATCTAGCACTGATACCTTCTGCAGCACGTTACAGAGAACATAGTCACTGTCCTCAGTCAATTGAATTACCCTAATCTTGTGATCAGAATCTCTAACCTGACTACACTGGGCTTTATTTATATTTACCTGGGGCTTCCTTCAGCCCCATGAGCACTGTGACCTCCTTGCCCCCTCCGTTCTAGCGCTATGGCTCCCAGTAATCCCCTGCGATGCGCGTGACCCTGCAATGCTCTTGTCCTCGAGAGTATCCTGTGCAGAATGCTCCTGGCCATGGTGTACATGCGGCTGAGCTGCGCATGCGCAGAAGAGCACTGCCAGCCGGATATCCGGGAGGCATACTGCATAAACGGAGGGGCTGAAGAGGACGGCGAGGGAGGCCACACAGTGCTTATGAGGCTGAAGGAAGTCCCAGGTAAGTATAAATAAAGCCCAGTGTACCATCTCAAGGCCACTTTAATTTTAACTTTTTTTTAATAACCCAATTCTCCAATGCCTAGCCTCACCCTAAATTTCCAAAACGCCTAGCCGTTAATCTCCACTAACCACTTTTTTTTTTTTTTTTTTTTGTAAATACCTAACCCTAATATGCTGATTTATTAGTTTCTGTTTTTGAACCTCTCCCCTTTCCTATGTCCAAAAACCCTTAATCCTAATCCCGCTGTTGTCATGGGGGCGGCTGAAGGTATTGGGCCTTGGGCGGTAAAAAGTACAAATCCGGCCCTGATTATTATGCTGGTGTAGGGGGGTATGCGAGCGTGAAGAGGTGAGTCTTGAGAGCTTGTTTGAAGGTATTAAAGGTGGGGGCGAGTCTGACGGCTGGTGGGAGAGAGTTCCAGAGAGTAGGGGCAGCCCTGGTGAAGTCCTGCAATCGTGCGTGTGACTGAGTTATGCGAGGTGCGACTAGGTGCAGGTCATTGGAGGATCGGAGGGGGCTGGTATGTGCCTGTGGACCAGATCAGAGATGTAGGTCGGGCAGGTCTTGTGCACTGATTTGTAGGCCAAGCACAGGATTTTGAAAATGATCCTAAAGCTGATGGGGAGCCAATGTAGTGCTTTACAAAGTGGAGTTGTAGAGGCGATGCGGTGAGAAGAATGTATCAGTCGGGCTGCCGCATTCATTACCAATTTAAGTGGGTCAGTACGGTTAGAGGGGAGGCCAGATAGAAGAGAATTGCAGTAGTCTAGGCAGGAGATGACAAGGGCATGGATAAGGAGTTTAGTGGTGTCAGGGGACAGGTAGGAGCGGATCTTGGAGATGTTGCGGAGGTGGAAGTTGCAGGATCTGGCAATACCTTGGATGTGGGCTGTAAAGGAAAGTTCAGAGTCCAGAGTAACGCCTAGACAACGGGCTTGGGAAGTAGGGTGGATAGTAGTATTTTCAATAGTGACGTGCAGATCTGGGAGGGGTGCAGCTGTGCGGGGTGGGAATATTAGAAGCTCAGTCTTGTCCAAATTAAGCTTCAGGTACCTGGCAGCCATCCAGGAGGAAATGGATGTGAGGCAGGCAGAGACTTTGTCCATGGTAGAGAAGGAGAGATCTGGGGTGTGGAGATACATCTGGGTGTCGTCGGCATACAGATGATAATTGAAACCCATGGAGGAGATGATTTTGCCAATTGAGGCAGTATAGAGTGAGAACAGTAGTGGTCCTAGGACGGAACCTTGAGGAACACCAACTGAGAGGGGTGTAGGAGTGGATGAGGAGCCATTGAAAAATGTTGTGGAGGAGCGGTTGGAGAGGTAGGAGGAGATCCAGGCTAAGGCTAGGTCCTGAATGCCCATTAGCTGCAGGGAGTGGAGGAGGAGGGAGTGGTCGACAGTGTCAAATGCTGAGGAGAGGTCCAGGAGGAGCAGGATGGAGGATGGAGTATTTACCTTCGGCTTTGGCAAGGGCAAGGTCGTTTACCACTTTAGTTCCTTTCTAGCTGTTCAACACAGCAGAGGCAACACATTAGCTGCAGGCATTTCAAAAAGGTTTTGTTAAAGTGACAAGCCTGAAAAAAAAAAGTTTTACTCACACTTCTACCAGCCCCCTTCAGCCATCCTGTGCCGAGTGCCCTCACAGTCTCCCGATCCTCCTGTCCCCCGCTATTGTGGACAGGAACGCAAAGAAGCAGATGCGTGGCCAGGCCTGTCGCCGAAAACATAAATAGCTGCCGGTAGCGGACAGGAGGATTTGAGCAAAACTGTGTGTGCACAGGATTGCTGCAGGGGGTTGTAGGTTGGTAGAAGCCACAGGTGACTAAAACTGATTTTTATTTTTTCGGGCTTAAGCATCCCTTTAAATCATTAAACAATGTAGAGAAGGAGACCCACAAATGGTAGAAATCTTCGAGTGTGCCCTGGTCAAGGTCTTAGTGTCCAGACAGACCTGCAGCAATCCCAAAAGCAAGTAAGACCGGCACCTCTCTTATCAATAGTATCAAAGCTCTTTTATTGTATCAAAACGGCATAGCAATGACAGACGCTGTTTCGGGACTCAGCCCTTTCTCAAACTGCAATAGCCTAAATACACACCCGTGCACAAAATCTTTAAATACACCCACCCCCAATAAAAACACCAATCGGTGTCCTGCTGGGTGGAGCCTATGTGGCGGACCTGATGGGGAACAGTTATCTTAATATGCAAACTAGCAGAGGCATCATCAAAGTATTTACCTGTCAGCCATAGAAAAGTTCAGCAAGCGCGCGCATATAGGAAGCCGCACGGAGGAGGAATACTATAGTGTGACGTCAGGCAACTTCCGCCCCATGTGCCGCTTGAACCAATCCGCGGCCGCTGGGATACAGGAAGTCCGCAGGCGTCCTTGGAGCGCATCTTCTTGCGTCCCACTTGTACCAAAACATCCAGCGCTCGCCGGAAGTTACATACACGCGTCTAGCTGGGTCACTGGTAGCCAAGCAACAATCCTGGACATAAACACCAGGGCCCAGTGTTACATAAACAAACTGTCTCTCCATGTCACGGCCACAGTGGGGGGCACCCCGACACACATAAGCAAACATAAACAAACATAGACTCCCCACCGCACACAACATGAGCGCGGACTGACAGGGTCTAAAATAGATATAGCGGTCGCAGATGTCACCCACTGGAGCCATAAAACAAAGGGACAAAAAACCAAAAAAATAATAAAAAATAAAGAAAAATTCAAAATTGCAAAAAAATGCAGAGAGTTGCAAAAAAAAAATCAAAAAATTAAAAAATAAAATGTATAATGACAGGTAAACACTTGGATACCTCACCTCACATCAGGCCAACCACACCGACAACCCAGGGGTACCTAAAAACAAGAAATGCACAATAATTAATATTAGTAAATATATAAATTGATCAATCATCTTAATGGACAGGTTAATGCATTCTTATTCGGGAACCAATTATATCATAGCAAGTAATAAATCACGTAATACATAGAGACAATCAGGCCCGTATACAGAATCCCAAATCATATTCCCGATTCAATCCTTTTGGTTCTAGAGTTCCCAACCTCCTAATCCAAGCCGCCTCCTTCCTAAGCAGTGCAGTCTCCCTATTACCTCCCCGCCAACTTAATGGAACAGAATCAATCACCATCACTCTAAGGCTCAACACACACCATACAATCTTGGTTGTTCAATCTTACCACTTTCATGTAGTATAAGAGCTTATCTAATCAATCATACTAGGTATTTTCAATCTGTTGGCCCTTATACTACATAGATTTGGTAAATCTGTACAACCAGGATTGTATGGTGTGTGTTGAGCTTAAAGGTGGCCACACACCATACAATTTTTTAAATATCTGTTCAATTTAAGAATTGCAATCAATTTTTCTGACTGATTGTAACATTTCAAAAATATGACCAATGTACCACACACCTATGTTCAATTTTTCCCCCAATTATGATAAAAATGATTGGAAACTCTAACAAAATTGCTAGGGTGTGTATATTAATAAATTGACAATCCAACACACACCATACAATCTTTAGAAAGATTGAAGAAAAATATCTGGCAGTCCGGATCGATTAAAATAGAAGAAAACGGGAAATCCGATCGGATTTTTCAGTCGAATGAAAAAAAAGCTTTCGATTTTTTTCGGGAGATACGATCGTTTTTATTGAATTACTGTAAAATCGGATCATTTTATTGTATCGTGTGTGGACACCTTTAGTTGTGATACTGAATGCATCAGAGTGGTAAAATGTTCTGAAACAGATTGGCTCTTGAGTTTGTTACGGATTGCCGATTTGTGTGATGAAATACGTTCTTTTAGTCTTTGGGTAGTCATGCCTATAATACGCAAGGCCACAAGTGCACTTGAACATGTAGACCACGTAGCTAGAGTCACATGTATAACGCTGGTGGAGAACAAACTGAGTCCCCAGAGATGGATGGGTAAACGTATTACCCTTGATCACCATTCCACACATATGGCATCCTAGGCATGGGAACATGCCCACATTTCTGGTATTGGGTTCCTTCAATTTCAATTTGTCGCGAATAGTGGGCGCTCGTTTAAATGACATAAGTGGGGGGTATCGAAATTCGGAGACAAAAGGAAAACCCTCCGTGAGGATCCTCCAGTGCCTGCGGATGATCCGTGACACAACGTCACTGCAGGCACTGAAGGTCGACACGAAGGGCATCCGAGGGCCAATCGATTTGCGTTTATTCCCAATACGAGGTTCCAGGGTGGACACAGGGTAACCCCTCTTCCTAAATTTTCGGGCCATTTCTTTCTTACGTAACTCCCATATTGGTTCATCACTGACTATCCTCTCAACTCTATTCAATTGACTAGAGGGGATACTGTTCTTAGTACTAGTTGGATGAAAACCCCTATAATGGAGTAAAGAATTGCGGTCGGTGTCTTTAATGTATACGTCAGTATTGAGTCGTGTCCCCTCCGGCACAATCAATGTGTCCAAAAAGGAAATCGTCCTCACATCACTGTGAGATGTTAACCTAATGTAAGGACAGGAGTCATGTAACTGAGACATGAACTCGATCAAGGTCGAACGTGGCCCCCTCCAAATGCAAAAAATATCGTCAATATGCGGACTTCCTGTATCCCAGCAGCCGCGGATTGGTTCAAGCGGCGCATGGGGCGGAAGTTGCCTGACGCCACACTATAGTATTCCTCCTCCGTGCGGCTTCCTATGAGCGCGCGCTTGCTGAACTTTTCTATGGCTGACAGGTAAATACTTTGATGATGCCTCTGCTAGTTTGCATATTAAGATAACTGTTCCCCATCATGTCCGCCACATAGGCTCCACCCAGCAGGACACCGATTGGTGTTTTTATTGGGGGTGGGTGTATTTAAAGATTTTGTGCACGGGTGTGTATTAAGGCTATTGCAGTTTGAGAAAGGGCTGAGTCCCGAAACAGCGTCTGTCATTGCTATGCCGTTGATACAATAAAAGAGCTTTGATACTATTGATAAGAGAGGTGCCGGTCTTACGGTACTTGCTTTTGGGATCCCTTTAAATCATTATCACCAAGTATTTTAAGGTGAACAACAGATGTGTTTTCAAGGTGATGTTTGGCTTACATGCTGAGTATACACACTAGGCAGAAAACCTAGCCTTGTGGAAAACGTTAGCATTTTTGCTGATGAAAGTCTGGGAGCATGTAATAAACAGCCATGCTCTCACGAGTAATAACGAGTGCTTAAGCACTTGAATTCGGCAGGGAGCGAAGGAGTTATTTACCCATAAGTGCGTAATAAACATATATTAATTTGTATGTTTGTGCATTATTCACAAATTTTCTGTTGCTATGCAGCTGGGTCATAGTGCGCAGCTGGGTGCTAGGTGATGGTATGTGAACGGCTAATTGCTAGGTAGTGGTACGCGTGCAGCTGGTTGCTAGGTAGTGGTACGTGTGTGGCTGGTTGCTAGGTAGTGGTACGTGTGTGGCTGGCTGCTAGGTAGTGGTACGTGTGTGGCTGGCTGCTAGGTGGTGGTACGTGTGCGGCTGGTTGCTAGGTGATGGTACGTGTGTGGGAGGTTGCTAGGTGGTGGTACTTGTGTAGCTGGGTGCTAGGTGGTGGTACGTGGGCGGCTGGGTGCTAGGTTGTGATACGTGGTCGGCTAGGTGGTGGTAAGTGTGCAGCTGGGTGCTAGGTGGTGGTACGTGTGTGGCTGGTTGCTAGGTAATGGTACGTGTGCGGGTGGTTGCTAGGTGGTGGTACTTGTGCGGCTGGGTGCTAGGTGGTGGTATGTGTGCAGCTGGGTGCTAGGTGGTGGTACGTGTGCGGCTGGGTGCTAGGAGGTGGTACGTGTGCGGCTGGGTGCTAGGTGGTGGTACGTGTGCGGCTGGGTGCTAGGTGGTGGTACGTGGGCGGCTGGGTGCTAGGTTGTGGTACGTGTGCGGCTAAGTGGTGGTACGTGTGCAGCTGGGTGCTAGGTGGTGGTAAATCTGCAGCTGAGTGCTAGGTGGTAGTGAATCTGCAGCTAGGTGGTGATACGTGTGTGGCTGGGTGCTAGGATCCAGAACCTTTGCTCCTTGCTTCAGGTTCACTTTAACTACGAAAGTACTGGTGGTGTTTCGAAAATGTCAGTAAATAAATGTAATGGTGTCCTCGTGGTATCTGCATTTGATCTGTGAGGGACATGGTATCTGCATTTGATCTGCAGGGGACATGGTATCTGCATTTGATCTGCAGGGGACATGGTATTTGCATTTGATCTGCAGGGGACATGGTATCTGCATTTGATCTGCAGGGGACATGGTATCTGCATTTGATCTGCAGGGGACATGGTATCTGCATTTGATCTGCAGGGGACATGGTATCTGCATTTGATCTGCAGGGGACATGGTATCTGCATTTGATCTGCAGGGGACATGGTATCTGCATTTGATCTGCAGGGGACATGGTATCTGCATTTGATCTGCAGGGGACATGGTATCTGCATTTGATCTGTGAGGGACATGGTATCTGCATTTGATCTGCGGGGGACATGGTATCTGCATTTGATCTGCGAGGGACATGGTATCTGCATTTGATCTGCAGGGGACATGGTATCTGCATTTGATCTGCAGGGGACATGGTATCTGTATTTGATCTGCGGGGGACATGGTATCTGCATTTGATCTGCGGGGGACATGGTATCTGCATTTGATCTGCGGGGGACATGGTATCTGCATTTGATCTGCGGGGGACATGGTATCTGCATTTGATCTGCGGGGGACATGGTATCTGCATTTGATCTGCGAGGGACATGGTATCTGCATTTGATCTGCAGGGGACATGGTATCTGCATTTGATCTGCGAGGGACATGGTATCTGCATTTGATCTGCAGGGGACATGGTATCTGTATTTGATCTGCGGGGGACATGGTATCTGCATTTGATCTGCAGGGGACATGGTATCTGCATTTGATCTGCAAGGGACATGGTCTCTGCATTTGATCTGCGAGGGACATGGTATCTGCATTTGATCTGCGAGGGACATGGTATCTGCATTTGATCTGCAAGGGACATGGTCTCTGCATTTGATCTGCGAGGGACATGGTATCTGCATTTGATCTGCGAGGGACATGGCATCTGCATTTGATCTGTGAGGGACATAGTATCTGCATTTGATCTGTGTGGGACATGGTATCTGCATTTGATCTGTGAGGGACATGGTATCTGCATTTGATCTGCAGGGGACATGGTATCTGCATTTGATCTGCGAGGGACATGGTATCTGCATTTGATCTGCAGGGGACATGGTATCCGTATTTGATCTGCGGGGGACATGGTATCTGCATTTGATCTGCAGGGGACATGGTATCTGCATTTGATCTGCAAGGGACATGGTCTCTGCATTTGATCTGCGAGGGACATGGTATCTGCATTTGATCTGCGAGGGACATGGTATCTGCATTTGATCTGCAAGGGACATGGTCTCTGCATTTGATCTGCGAGGGACATGGTATCTGCATTTGATCTGCGAGGGACATGGCATCTGCATTTGATCTGTGAGGGACATGGTATCTGCATTTGATCTGTGTGGGACATGGTATCTGCATTTGATCTGTGAGGGACATGGTATCTGCATTTGATCTGTGAGGTACATGGTATCTGCATTTGATCTGTAGGGGATATGATATCTGCATTTGATCTGCGGGGGACGCAGTGTTCTCCCCATAAATTTTTGCCAGACGGGTGGCATGAAAAAGTAGCCGGGTGGGCCGAGATGATAGAATGCAGGGCCGGTACTTTTCTGCACAATTCTGCTTACAGCATAGGAGGAGGTGAGCCAATGACAGCTGGGTGCTCACCAAAACTAGCCGGGTGGAGCACCCGGCTAAAAGAGCCTGGGGAAAAAACACGGACATGGTATCTGCATTTGATCTGTGGGCGACATGGTATCTGCATTTGATTTGTGGAGGACGTGGTATCTGCATTTGATCTGTGGGAGACATGGTATTCTGCATTTGATCTGCAAATGAGATGGTATCTGCATTTGATCAGTGGGGGACCTGATACAGACCATTGTTATTTTTGGGAAAATATGTATCTGAACGTGTTCTGAAGTCAGCATGTTTTTTTTTTTTTTCTTTTTTTTTATTTATTTTATGGACATGGTGGCAGCAAACATTTGTTGTCGACCCTAGTTGGTGGTGGCAGAGAAGGACAGCTGTGTGGGTAGTCAAGTCTGTCATGCGCCGTGCAAAGAGCAAAGGCAGCTGTGTGGGGACTGATTCACAAGTTTTCTGGCAGTAACTCTCCGGGATCCATTCTCTCATTAATCTTCATAAAGGTCAGGTAGTCAACACTTTGGTGACCTAGGCGACTTCTCTTGTCAGTGGCAATCCCTCCTGCTGTGTTGAAGTAGAGTGACCAGATTTTTGTGGATCCAACCTGGGACGGGGAGGGGGGGCCGCCCCGTCGAAAAGTGGGGAGGACTGAGGAGCGCGCAGCGTCGAAGACTGGGGGGGGGGGGGGGGCTGCGCCGTGCCGAAAAATGGGCGTGGCCATGACATTGTATGGGCGGAGCTAACGTAATGATGTAACAGCGAGGCATAAGAAAGCAGTGTTTACGCCATGATGTGGACAAACGAGACTTTGCATCATGGTTGTGCAGAAACTGTGTGATGCTAATAGTATACCGTAACCACAAAGCAGCAAACCTAGCCATCTATGACCATTAAATAATAAATGCAGTAACAGTTACCCCGGACACCAGAAAATAAACGCAATAGGCAACATGTCAGCACAAAATAACCGCAATGCGGGCAACATGTCAGTATAAAATAAATGCAATGCGGGCAAACATGTCAGTACAAAATAAACGCAATGCGGGCAACATGTCGGTACAAAATAAACGCAATGCGGGCAAACATTTCACCAGAAAAGAAACGCACTGCGGGCAAACATTTCACCAGAAAAGAAACACACTGCGGGCAAACATTTCGCTAGAAAAGAAACAATGCGGGCAAACATCTCACCAGAAAAGAAACAATGCGGGCAAACATTTCACCAGAAAAGAAACAATGCGGGCAAACATTTCACCAGAAAAGAAACGCACTGCGGGCAAACATTTCGCTAGAAAAGAAACAATGCGGGCAAACATTTCACCAGAAAAGAAACGCACTGCGGGCAAACATTTCGCTAGAAAAGAAACAATGCGGGCAAACATTTCACCAGAAAAGAAACGCACTGCGGGCAAACATTTCGCTAGAAAAGAAACAATGCGGGCAAACATTTCACCAGAAAAGAAACGCACTGCGGGCAAACATTTCGCTAAAAAAGAAACAATGCGGGCAAACATTTCACCAGAAAAGAAACGCACTGCGGGCAAACATTTCGCTAGAAAAGAAACAATGCGGGCAAACATTTCACCAGAAAAGAAACGCACTGCGGGCAAACATTTCGCTAGAAAAGAAACAATGCGGGCAAACATTTCACCAGAAAAGAAACAATGCGGGCAAACATTTCACCAGAAAAGAAACAATGTAGGCAAACATTTCACCAGAAAAGAAACAATGCGGGCAAACATTTCACCTGGAAAAGAAACAATGCGGGCAAACATTTCACCTGGAAAAGAAAGCATTTACTCACCTGGCAGAAGTCTCCGGCCTCTGGCGCGCTGCTCCTGGGACCGTCTTACTTCTCCTGCAGTCTCCCGCGCTGACAGCCTGGCAGAGCAGGGCTACGGCAAGATGGCGCCCAAAGCCCTGTACTGGAGACACAAATAGGTCTCCAGTACAGGGCTTCGGCAGCCATCTTGCCGTAGCCCTGCTCGCCTGCCGGTGTCGGAAACAGACACCGGAAGAGGAGGCTGGAGCGGGGCTGCAGGCAATGAACTGGCACGGCGTCTATAGACGCCGCTGCCAGTTCATTGAGGAGAGAGTGGCCAGAGTCCCGAGGCCGGGACGTCCCGCTGCTGAAAGCGGGACGTTTCCCGGGACCTCATTAAGCCTGGGACAGCGGACCCCGAATCCGGGACGTGTCCTGGGCAATCCGGGACGTCTGGTCACTCTAGTTGAAGGATCTTCTGACAGGTTACTTGAGGCGGGGCAAGCCAGAAGTTTGATGGCAAATTTTGAAAGCACTGGCCACAGGTCAAGTCTGCACACCCTTTAGTCCAGGTGTTCATCACTCCTCAGAGTTTCGATGTCCGCAGTTAACACCAGGTAGTCCGCTACCTGTCTGTCAAAGCGTTCTCTGAGGGTGGATCCCGAAGGGCTGTGGCGATGCGTTGGATTAAAGAAACTCTGCATGTCCAACGTTACCAACATATTGGTACAGCGTCCTGTCTGTGCCGGCGTGGTTGTGGGAGGAGAAGGTTTACTGGCACCTCTTCCCCTGTTATACTCCCGTCCTGCTGGGACATTCCCCTTCAACACATTGAACAGCATACTTCGCAGGCTGTTGCTGCATCTTTTCTGACTTCTGGCAATTTGGTAACATTTCTTCCACTTTGTGCTTATACCAAAGGTCTAGTAGTGTTACCACCCAGTACAGGTTCTTGTCCTTGAACCTTTTTATACAGGGGTCCCTCAGCAAGCAGGACAGCATGAAAGATCCCATTTGCACATGGTTGGATGCTGAGGTAGTCATGTCTCGTTCCTCATCCTCACTGTGTTATTGAAGTTCTCCTCCTCCCTCCCAGCCATGAACAACTCCAAGGGTCCCCGAAAGGTGACCACAAACCACCTGGGATGTCTGCTGCGGTTGGTCTTCCCTCTCCACAAAGCCACCATTCTCCTCTGACTTCTCTTCCTCAGACTCCTTTCTCTGTGTTGCCACAGGTACAGCAGGTGATGACGACAAAGCTGCTTCTGGTGGTGATGGCGACCACAACTCTTCCTCTTCCTGATCATGCTCATCTATGGCCTGATCCAGCACTCTTCACAGGGCACGCTCCAGGAAAAAAGGGTATGGGATGAGGTAGCTGATGGTGCCTCCTGTGCTACAGACCAGGTTTGTCACCTCCTCAAAAGGATGCATGAGCCTGCAGGCATTGCGCATGAGTGTCCAGTAACGTGGCAAAAAAATCTCCAGCTGCACAGAGCCTGTCCTAGCACCCTAGTCATTCTGATACTCATTGATGTTTTTTTTCTTGTTGGAGCAGGCATTTAAAGAGACACTGAAGCGAAAAAAAATATATGATATAATGAATTGGTTGTGTTCTATGAATAATTACTAGAAGATTAGCAGCAAAGAAAATATTCTCATACTTTTATTTTCAGGTATATAGTGTTTTTTCTAACATTGCATCATCCTATAATATGTTCAGATTACACAACACTCAGCATTCAAAATGAGTCTTTCAGAGCAGTCTGTGAAGTAATGAACTCTCCTCTAGCAAAGGAAAAGTAAACAGTTCAATTACAGTTGAGATAATAAAAGTCAGATAACAGCCCTCTCCAGGACTAAGTTAGTCGGAGAGCTTAATAGCTTTTTTGCATAGAGATAACAACTGGAGTTTCTCAACTCTTCCTGTACTGGAAACAATTAGACTGATGTATCTGATCTTAATGTTTTTTTTCTTAGCTGTACTACACATACAAATCACAATATCATCATTTTTTTTTTCGCTTCAGTGTCTCTTTAAACATGAATTCCAACAAGTTGGGCTGTTGCAAAACAAGTACCTCACTGGCAGGTTCTTTCACCGCTGAATATCTGCAAAGCACACCATGACCGTCAAGAAACACCTGAAATGGCCACATACCTTTCTACACTGCTTGAGCATGTCCTGAAAGCCTAGATACTTACACACAAAGGGTTGTACAATAAGATTCAAAACATGTGTCATGCAGGGCACGTGTCAACTTGCCCAAATTTTATGCTGCCAACAGACTGCTTCTGTTGTCACACACCACTTTTCCAATCTCCATTTGGTGTGGGGTCAGCCACTGATCCACCTGTAATTTCAGAGCAGCCAGGAGTGCTTGTCCAGTGTGACTCTTGGCTTTCAGACAAGTTATCCCCAGGATGGTGCGACACTGTTGTACCTGGGATGTTGAATAGGCGCTGGGACCTGGGGGTGAGCAGTTGTAGAGTAGAGCACAGCAGAAGCAGCAGAGGAGGGCTCAGCTGAGGGAGATAGTGAAGAAAATGGTGGAGGAGTAGGAGGAGAAGAATAGGAGGCGGCACCAGGCCTGCCTGCCATTTGTGGTGGTGTCACCAACTCCACTGCAGAGCCACGCATTTCATGTTTGCCATCAGTCAGCAGGTTTACACAATGTGCAGTATAGGTGGTATACCTGCCCTGACTATGCTTTGCATACCAGGTATCAGTTGTCAGATGGATCCTTGCCCCAACACTGTGTGCCAGAGATGTGGTGACTTGGCTTTCCACATTACGGCACAGATTGGGAAAATAACCTGGGTTTTTGGAAAAATAATTTCTGCCAGGTACCTTTCACTGTGGTGTCCAAATGGCAACACATATCTTAAAGGCCTCCGATTCCACCAGCTTGTATGGTAACAGCTGGAGGGCTAACAGTTCCAACAAACCAGCTGACAGGCGTCGGGCAAGGGAGAGACTCAGCTACTTCTGTTCAAAAATTTCCCTCACAGACACCTGACTGTGGGCAGATGAGCAGGAACTGCTCAAGGTGAAAGGCGGAGTGGAGGGTAGTAGAGAATGGACAAGGACAGCAGAGGTTGAGGTGGCTGAAGAAGCTAGACCAGGTGGAGGGTGGCTTGCCTTTGACTTTGTGTGCTGCTTATCCTCATGTGTTGCTCCTATTGTCATTTGTGATGGGAGCTCAGGTGCCTTTTCAAAACAGTTGTACCTAGGTGGGAATTGGGCTTCCCACAACTCAGAATCTTATGGTAAAGGTTGCAAATGGCTTTGCAGTTGGCAGATGCACACACACACACAAAAATGCCACACTGGGGAGCTTTGAGACGATACCATTTTGGTGGTGGTGGTGGTAGTAACAGCAAAAGTTGGTGGATGTGTTGGCTGGCTGACCCCAGGTTCCGATACATCTTCTCCTCCTCTCAGTCTCACCATCTGAACATCTCTTCTTGCGGGTACCCATATCACATCCATGGACACATCGTCGTCATCATTTGCTTCACTTGTTTCTGACAACTCACAATAGGCACCAGCAGTGAGTACATCATCATCACTCCTTATGTCCATGTGTGTAATGTCACCTGACTGAGACGTATCAGGTGGTGTAACATCCTTATCTCCTTCAACTTCTGGCAATAATGCTTGTGCATCACTAATTTCCTCAAAGTGGTGTGTGAATAACTCCTCTGACACATCAAGTGAAGTGGCTATGCTGCTAGTGGTGGTTGTGGGATGAGTTGTAAGTCATGGGGTTCCCCAATAAGAGCAAGAGGAGGATGGTGTGTTAAGGGTCCGAGAGGAGGTGGCAGAAGATGGATTTTGCTGTGTAAGGCAGTCACCAACTTCCTTAGCATTTTGGGAGTTCAGGGTATGTGGCCCCTGAACACTGGGCATCATTCTAGGATCACAAGAAATCACATCGGCACGACCCCTATGACCCCTGCTGTGTGGCCTGCTTCTGCTTGTCATTTTTTTTCCCACAAAATCAAAATACGAGAATAGCACTTATGATGGTGGGGTGATTGTGCTACTGTACGAAGAGTCACTAGGCGTGTGTGCATGTCTGTGATATGCAGCTCAATATACACGGCACTGGACAGTGAGTGGACGTAGAGGTCTGTGATATAACAAAATAAAAATATAACAAGAATAGCACTAGCATAGGATGGTGGGGTGTATTGTGCTACTGTACCAAGAGTAATGAGAGTCCTATCCATCTGCAATCAGCCTGCAGTCTTCAATCAGAGTAACACTGGATTGGATTACCATTCAGCTGTGTTGGAATTTGCATGCCTGCACTCATTGGGTGATGTCCATAGAAAAGCCTCCTCCTCCTTTGATACCTTGCCCATCATAGCTTTCAGCTTTGCCAAAGCTGTTTGCTGGGTCCCATGTCTCAATTGTGATTTGCCTTGTCTTGCTTCCTTGTGGATGGTTGCTGTTCCTGTATGGGTTAACAGCAAAGTCCTTCCAGTCTTGCTGGCTTGAACACTGGCCGATCATGGCGGTAGTGATTGATAGAGATGTCGCAAACCTCTGATTTTCGGTTCGCGAACCTCCGCGGAAGGTTCGGTTCGCGAAAAAGTTCGCGAACCGCAATAAACTTCAATGGGGAGGCGAACTTTGAAAAATAGAAAAAATTCTACCGGCTGGAAAAATGATAGAAAACATGTTTCAAGGGATCTAATACCTGGAGGCAGACATGATTGAGTGAAATACACATCAAAAGTCCCAGGCAAAAATCTAGATTTCACATAAACCCCTATTTTAAGGTCAATTTTCAATTACAGGCCTGCTCTGCTTCCTCCTACCCTTCTACGTATTCCCTCCTCCCGGAGGGTCTCATCTGCCAGAGAATTATAGTATTTCAAAAGCCAGCTTACATACCGTGGCTGGGAATTGAACCCAGGTCTCACTGTGTGGTGGGCAAGGCAAGTACCTTAACCGCTGTACCACCAACACTACTAACTGAAGCTAGCCTAGCACGTACCATTTCTGCTCAATCCAAGAGAAAAATTAGACAAGACAAATAACATTTATATCACGCTTTTCTCCTGACGGACTCAAAGCACCAGAGCTGCAGCCACTAGGGCACACTCTCTAGGCAGTAGCAGTGTTAGGAAGACTTGCCTAAGGTCTCCTACTGAATAGGTGCTGGCTTACTGAACAGACAGAGCCGAGATTCGAACCCTGGTCTCCTGTGTCAGAGGCAGAGCCCTTAACCATTACACCATCCAGCCACTGCTTAAGGATTTGTAGCCAGGCATGGCCTTGCCTTTTGTGTTCAACAGTTGTCCAAAGAGAACCCCAGATAGCCAGGTACTGTACCACCAACACTACATGCTGAAGCCAGCCTAGCATGTACCATTTATGCCATTTATGCTCAAAAATACGAGAGAGAGAGATGAATCTACCTGGCTATCTGGGGTTCTCTTTGGACAACTGTTGAATACAAAAGGCAAGGCCATGCCTGGCTACATATCCTTTTGCAGTGGCTGGATGGTGTAATGGTTAAGGGATCTGCCTCTGACACAGGAGACCAGGGTTCGAATCTCGGCTCTGTCTGTTCAGTAAGCCAGCACCTATTCAGTAGGAGACCTTAGGCAAGTCTTCCTAACACTGCTACTGCCTATAAAGTGTGCCCTAGTGGCTGCAGCTCTGGTGCTTTGAGTCCGCCAGGAGAAAAGCGTGATATAAATGTTATTTGTCTTGTCTAATTTTTCTCTTGGATTGAGCAGAAATGGTACATGCTAGGCTAGCTTCAGTTAGTAGTGTTGGTGGTACAGCGGTTAAGGTAATTGCCCACCACACAGTGAGACCTGGGTTCAATTCCCAGCCAATGTGTGTTGGCTTTTATGCTACAAATCCTTAAAGGGAACCTAAACTGAGAAGAATATGGATTTTTCCTTTTGAAATAAAACCAGTTGCCTGAATCACCTGCTGATCCTGTATCTCTAATACTTTTAGCCACAGCCCCTGAACAAGCATGCAGATCAGGTGCTCTGACTGAAGTCAGACTGGATTAGCTTGTTTCAGGGTGTGATTCAGCCTTGTATTGCAGCCACAGAGATCAGCTGGACTGCCAGGCAACTGGTATTGTTTAACAGGAAACATCCATATCACTCTCAGTTAAGGTTCCCTTTAAGCAACCTAATGTTTCTCTTGGATTGAGCAGAAATGGTACATGCTAGGCTAGCTTCAGTTAGTAGTGTTGGTGGTACAGCGGTTAAGGTACTTGCCCACCACACAGTGAGACCTGGGTTCAATTCCCAGCCACGGTATGTAAGCTGGCTTTTGAAATTCTATAATTCCCTGGCAGATGAGACCCTCCTCCCTCTGGTAGGAGGGAGTAATATACAAGAGCCTAATTAAACTCTCCCTAGCAGAAAGCAGAGTGCGTGTAGCATCTGTCCCTTAACTAATTAGTGTAGGCAGACGAGTGAGTAAAACGGCACAAGGACCTTGCCTTTTATAAGGGGGGGTTGGGGCTCCAGGCGTGAGTGCAGTCTGATTGGCAACAATATGCCTGCTGACTGTGATGTAGAGGGTCAAAGTTCTGCTCCATAGAGCATTATGGGGTGAATCGAACTTCCGCAAAAGTTCGTCTTTGCATGGCGAACGCGAACCACCGAAGTTCGCCTGGAACCGTTCACCGGCGAACCGTTCGGCCCATCTCTAGTGATTGACTGGGGATCCTGCTGGTTCTGATCCTGTGGACACTAATGTACTTTCAGTTCTGCTATATTGGACACAACCTTCACTGTGGCAGTGATTGGCTAGCACTCCTGCTAGTTCTGATCCTGTGGACATGACTATTGCAGCAGTTGCTAATAGTTATGCTCCTTGTTCTGTCTTGTTAATGTGGATGTTTGCCATCGCTGCAGTAGCAATTAGACTGGCATAAATTCCTTCCTGTCTGTTTTTCTACCCTTGTCTTATTCAGTGTGGTGGACAACAGAAGCTCAGAGCTGCTGTCGCTCTGAGAAAGCATTGTGTCTCATTTATTGTGTCGGTTATCAGAAGCTCAGAGTTGTGGTCGCTCTGAGCAATCTTGCTCCCTCTAGTCTACTACTCCTGGTCTAATTTGTGTAGTCTCCTCCACAAGTGCAGCCCGCACTATTACCTGATATTACCCATCCACATTTTGTCTTGCTTATTGGGCGCTGGTAGTACTCCTGTCTTCCCGGCCTCACTCTCAATACCTTGCGCGCAAAAGTCCTGGGGTAACCGTAGTCTGGTAGGCATAACGCCATCTGTTCATGCAGGGACTTGACTATAAGTGAAAATGAGCAGTAGATTTTGGTATAGAGGCTGAGGGAAGATGAGAGATATGCCAGGCCTTATAAACAGAATAAAAATACAACAAGAATAGCACTTATGATGGTGGGGTGTATTGTGCTAGTGTACACAAAGTCTCTAGAAGTGTGCGCACATCTGTGACTTGCAGCTCAATTTACACTGCACTGGACAGGGAGTGGACGCAGAGATCTGTGATATAACAAAATCCAAATATAATAAGAATAGCACTTATGATGGTGGAGTGTATTGTGCTACTGTACACGTAGTCACTAGCGGTGAATGGCGATGGAGTAGGTGACCCGCTGCTTTCTCCTTCCTCCTCCACTCGGTAAGCTCTCTGCTAGCCTTGCCTCCCCCCTCTCCACTCTCATTCCTCACTGCGGATTTCCCCGCTTACTTTATCTACACTTTTTTGTTGCTATACAGCCTCTGTTTATACTCTATTTCCTTTCTGGGTCTTGTGGTTCCCCACCCATTCTTCCCCTCTTTTGCCTTTCCTCTATTTATTATGAGCAATTGCTCAGCACTTTCACTATATGATACCTTTATACATTGTTTGCATTCTGCAGAAATTGGTCTCTAATTTTTACTGAGGAGTTCATTTGCACTATTGTAACTTGCAATTACAGCACTATAGTATATTCATATACTGTGTATATTTAGGGTACTAATGAGCTTTTTATCATGGCTATATGATATGCAATTTTTGAGCCATCTCTTGTGGTTGGAGGATATATTCATTACTCTGTCATTTACTGGAGATATGTGTATTATTCAACACAGCCATCTGTTACCTGTTTTTTAATTGTCCAATGTGATTTTTTTTGGTATTAAATAAAGATACCTGTAGATTTTTTTGCTATTATCTGAGTGGTGTGGTGTAGTTCAGATCTACCTTTTCTTTCTTGGTTTACCTATTGTTTCTGCACACTTAGCTATTACCACTATACTGGTGTTTGGTGCTGACCCCCTTTTTGTTTTTGTACTTGCTGAGTGGCCAGTCGATGGCCACTGCGGCCCTGGCTGCGCGCGTCCTCGAATATGCTCCTGTTTGTCCTACGATTGCGCAGTACAAGAAGCCAGCTACAAGGTTCTCGTTCTGTGAGGGTTCGCCAAGTGTGGGGAGGGGGGGGGGGGGGCGAGGTCGCCACAGGTTTTCTAGCCTGGAGTGACAAAATGGCTAGAATCACCCCTGGATCTGTGGTATAACAAAATCAAACTACAACAAGAATAGCTTATGATGGTGGGGTGTATTGTGCTACTGTACATGAAGCGACTAGGAGTGTGCGCACGTTTGGAACGTGCAGTTCAATATACATTCAAATTATGTGTTGCAGTACCAGCCCTCAGAAGGGCCCTTGGGTGGTCAATCAGGTGTCGGGACACTGTACAAACACAATCTATGTGTACCACAGCCCTCAGAAGGGCTCTTTGCCTTCTCAGGATGCTGTACAAACAGCTAGAAAGTCAGTGGTTACACAGAACAGAGGCCTGCCTAACGCTTTCCCTATTTGCAGCAATGTTCTCTCCCTTCTCTCACTAAAAGCAGCAACAAAATGAGTCTAAGATGGCTGCTGTGCATGTATTTTTATAGGGCCAGGGGGGGGGGGGGGGGGGTCCAGGAGGTAGTGCTAGCTGATTGGCTGCCATGTGTCTGCTGACTGTGACGTAAGGGGTCAAAGTTTAGCTCAATGATGATGTATAGGGGACGGATCAAACATGTATTCGCCTGAGCGGGCGGGCTCGAACACACGTTCTTCACCGCAAAGTAGCTGGGTGAATACTTCAGGCTATCTCTACTCACTTATCCCTATTAACAAGTTTATGCCTGGCAAAAAAAGTACTTGGACTGGGAGGCGCTTCTAAGTCTATCTCTAAATACATTTGGAAATATGCTCAAAATCATGCAGGGTCAATCTTATGCCTGATGAAAAATTAAATTATACCTGTAGGGGGAAAAATTGGGCTATCCTGTAAGCCTCTACCAGTTTGTTCGAGTGTTGGGACACCCATAAAATTTGTCACACATGTGCACTAGCACTGACCTGATGTACTCTGGTAAAAGCTGAGCCTGATCGGATCCATGCTGTCTGAGCCTGCTCAGTAGCATGAGCCGATTAGGCTCAGCTATTTTTAAGGTCAGAGCCCAAGTTGGCCCATGCTACTGCACAGGGGCAGTGCAGCCATGCTTCAGAGGTCTTGGCACAGGATTAAGCTGGTGTAGGTGGACGGGGGAAGCCTAGAAGATCCAGAGGCTTCGCCCTCCTGAGGTAGGTATCTATTTTTGGGCATTACAAATCTCTCAAGTTTGCTTTAAATATAAAAATGCATATATCCTTAGTGTGTATAGCTGTCAGTCATGTTACAAGCAACTTAAACAACATAATTAAATGAGTATAGCAGTAGGAGAACAGAGGCGCCAGCAGGATAAAAGCGGATACAAACTTTAAAATTTGCTGGGAGGAAGTGGTGGACTTACCTCCATAAAGCAGACACGAAAGACTGTCTGAATAGCAGCAATCACATTTATTAAATAGTACCTCAAAAAAGTGCAACGCGTTTCGCAGGTCCAGCCCGCTTCATCAGGCAATAAACATGGGGACAAAACTGTAGACAAGAGACAGTACATTATGCTATAGTAAATTCTGCAGTTACAAATTTGCATATCAATATATTGCATGTCATAAAGCATACCATATAAAAAATTGCTTTGTGGGGATGGCATAAAAGAGTTGGGTGTACAAGTAAACAATAGGGGGTAGAGGCTATGGTGCTCGTGATAGTAATGGGCTATGGGGTGTTTTTTACACAGATTTGCAATGAGTGTTATTAGTAATGGAAAAGGGTATATGTCAGCAAGAGTAATGGGTAATAGAGCATTGAGAAGAGAACAGGGAGCCAGAAATACAGGGTAAAGTGTTCAAATAAAATAACATAAAGAACTCACCAGAATTTCAGCAATAGCAGGTGTAGCGCCTCAGTGAAGTGGTGAGGCCGCTCAACTCCTTATATATATACAGGTTCTTGCTAAAAGGGCCAATTAGATGTGTGGGAGGTGTTAGGTGGGCGGGGTTAGGGCGAGTGTGCGAGCAGCCAATGGGCTCTTGCCATCTGTGTTCAGTGAGTTGGGTTTTTGGGAAGGGTGGGCGGGGTTAGGGGGGCTTGTGAGTAGCCCATGGGCTCTCGCCACCTGTGTTCAGTGTATTGGGTAGTTGGGGGGCGGATACAGGTATTATGGTGTGTGCAGTTGAATAGCATACTGGTTAAGGGCACTGCCTTTGACATTGGAGACCAAGGTTCAAATCCCGGCCAGGGCCATTACCTACATAGTAGTGTTTGGATGCTGTAAATGGGCAAAAAAATAAATTAGGTAAAAAAGAATATGCAAAGGTCTTTTTCAAGATTTTTCAAGATTTAAATATAATGATCATATAATGAAAAATATAATTAGTATATTTGACAGAGGGATTGATGTGTAAAAGTATTTAGCTGCCATCTAGTGGACCAAAAAGTTATGACCCGGTCCTAAGACACAAGCATAAATAGACATGGAAGAGCAACATAAAAATTAATAGAGACATATATAAAAACATATATAAAAATAATAAAAAAAAATCTATAAAAAAAAAAAAAGAAAAGTCATACCAATAATAAACAAATATGGATCAACTTAATAGTCATTGACAATTGTAGCAACGGGTAAAAAGCACATGACAATCAAACCAAATTACACTTTTTGACATAAAAAATATGTAAAATAATGATCAAGCCAGAGGTGTAGTTGTAAAAATGGACGATGTTACACTAAAACGTATTGGGACAAATAAAATAAAATAAAGTCATGAAAAAGACAAAAAAGGGTAAAAGAGAGCGGCCAAGATAAAAGAAAAACGGTATAAGAGGTATTTTAGTACATTTTTTTTTTCCAGAACTTCATTCAGACCCTCAGGGGTGAGGGTTCTTATAGTTTGTATACAGAACATTTCATATTTTTTAAGTTGTTCGAATGCGTTTGACGAACTTGCATCAATTGAGTCAATTAGTGTAATGTTGAAGAATTGTGGGTTGTTGGCGTGGTGAGTGCAGAAGTGCCGTGATACGCTGTGAAGGGGGAATTTTTTAGTGATGTTTCTTTTGTGTTGTCCGATTCTGCTGCGGGCCAACTGTGTAGTCTTCCCCACGTACTGGAGTCGACAGGGGCATGAAATGAGGTAGATGAAAAATTTAGATTCGCAGGTGAGAGGTTTCTTTTATGGAATATTGAATACCGGTACTGGAGGATACAAAGAATGTGCAGGTGTTGATAAATTGTCAGGCTGTGCAACGTTTTTTGTTACAGGGGAAACAACCAGGCTCCTGTGTTTGCAGTGTGGTGGGTTGGTTTGGTGTACGTATTTTACTTGGCGCTAAGAGATTGCGGAGATTTGGTGCTCTCCTATATGTAATTGATGGTGTTGTGGGTAATATAGGTCGTAGATTGGGGTCTTGCATGTCCCATCGTTTTTTTAGGATATTGCAGATGGACAGATGTTGGGCATTGTAACGAGTGATGAATCAGCATTTAGTATTAGTAGGTTGTTTGGTAGTGGTAGGAGGGTTGGGATGTTTGGCTCTGTATCTGGCTCTGAATTTTTTGGTAAGGATCTCGGATTGAATGTCAAATTGTGATTGGTCCGTGCAGTTCCTATGTATTCTTCTGTATTGACTGTAGGGGGTGTTAGTAATCCAAGGGTGGTGGTGAAAGCTATTGAAATGTATGTAGTTGTTGGCATCGACTGGTTTGAAGTATGTTTTTGTCATAATGTGATTCGATTCTATGTATAAAGTGAGATCAAGAAATTAAATGGAGGAAATGTGGTGGTGGTGTGTGAATTGGAGTCCTGCTTTATTAGAGTTGAGGTAACTGACAAAATGTGGAATGCGTGAAGCGTCGCCTTTCCAGATGAAGATTAGGTCGTCAATATACTGCTTATGTAGTACAATGTTGTCGGAAAACGGATGATGTGTGAATAGTTTAAGTACTTCCAGGAGCCCCATTGTAAGATTAGCATACGAGGGGGCGAACGATCTCCCCATCGCGGTCCCACTCGTCTGATGGTAAATTTTATCATTAAACGTGAATATGTTGTTTTTAATGATGAATTCTGCACATTGCAGAAGGAAGGTTTGTTGTGTAGGTGGCATGGAAAGGTTGGTGGCTAGATAATAGTGTAAAGCTTGAAGACCGAAGGAATGGGGGATATTGGTATAGAGGGAAGTGACATCACATGTTAGCCAGACATAATCCGGCTGCCAAGCGATGCCGCGTAGGAGTAGTATGAGTTGTTGTGAATCCTTGAGGAAGGAGGGAAGGGACTGTACATGTGGCTGTAGGTGTTGGTCCAGGAATCTGGAAAGGTTGCTGGTGATGGAGTTGATACCTGAGATAATGGGTCTACCGGGCGTTTTTTGTAAACTTTTATGTATTTTTGGTAAATAGTAGAAAATGGGGGTAATCAGTTTTTTAGAACTTCCCTCAGCACTATCACAAAACATTCTCTCTACCCAATTACCAAGCCCACGATCAGAGAAGGTACTTTTCCAACTCCCCAACAAATCCAAACGACCACTACCAGACATAGAAAAAGAGGAAGTAGAGGGAAAAGGAAAAAGAAACAAACCATAATCACAACACCCCCCCCCCCCCCCCACAAACATTAGCATTAGCATTTTCAATTTATCAGACCACATTCTTAGCACTTATGAGACTACTCTCCAAGAAAAAGGCCTATCATTTTGCCCAACTAATCAAGTCAATACATTCAAACTTTTCTCAGATCTCAATAGTTATATCCGCAAACTAACACTCAAAAGATATTATGCCATCAAAAACCTCAAACCCACTGAAGATAATGCCCTAACCTCGCTAATCATCACCAACAATGACTCTACCCAATGTTACCATTTCTCACCCTGAAATTAGCACAGAAAAATACATTACTACTCAGTTAAAAGGGAGATCCCGTTTTTACCCAGCAGCCTCTAAGGGCTGCTACATTGAAACCTTCTACTCTTTAGTTCTTAAAGACCTACAAACGTTACAGGACGACCTACCCACCGCCAAATCCAACCTTAATCCACGCGAATCCCACGCCCTCAAAAATCAACAAAAAACCCATAACCTGATTATTAAACCTGCAGATAAGAGGGGGGGGGGGGGGCATTGTCATACTCAATCGCGCAGACTACCTATAGGAAGCAGCCAGGCTCCTCGACAATCCCAAACATTACGAAACCTTGACTACAGATCCAACTCCCTCTCTAAATATTACATTAAAACCCCTTATAATGCCTTCCTGTCTAACATCATTACCAAAAATGAAAGAAATGTTATCATCAACGCCCAAATGATTATCCCCATTTTCTACTATTTACCAAAAATACATAAAAGTTTACAAAAACCACCTGGTAGACCCATTATCTCAGGTATCAACTCCATCACCAGCAACCTTTCCAGATTCCTAGACCAACACCTACAGCCACATGTACAGTCCCTTCCCTCCTTCCTCAAGAATTCACAACAACTCCTACTACTCCTACGCAGCATCGCTTGGCAGACGGATTATGTCTGGCTAACATGCGATGTCACTTCCCTCTATACCAATATCCCCCATTCCTTCGGTCTTCGAGCTTTACATTATTATCTAGCCACCAACCCTTCCATGCCACCTACACAACAAACCTTCCTTCTGCAATTTGCAGAATTCATGGATGTTGGGACATCACAGGGAATCCCGATCCACCCCTCAGCGCTGCCTGGCACTGATTGGCCAGGCCGCGCAGGGGTCTGGGGCAGCTCGGCGCGGCGGGTAGCGGCAAATCGGCGGGTGGTAGTGGCAATCGCGTACCACACGCAGCTGGTAAAGTGCTAGCTGCGTGTAGGGAAAAAAAATGCAAATCGGCCCAGAGGGGCCTGAGAAATCCTCCTGCGCAGGTTACCCCGAGCTGAGCTCGGGATAACCGGCAAGGAGGTTAAATTCAAAGAAGACCATGCCCTCTCTCCCCCCCCCCCCCTCCACCGATCTTTATCAATGGCATCGAGGTCGAAAGAGTAACCAGCGTTCGCCTTCTGGGCACCACCATCTCCAAAGACCTGAGCTGGAAGGCAAACACAGCCGCGACCCAGAAGAAAGCCCAGCAGAGGCTCTTCTTCCTCCGCCAATTGAAGAAGTTTGGCATGGCACCAGAGCTACTGACGTGTTTTTACACAGCCACCATCGAGTCCGTCCTCTGCTCCTCCATCCTAGTCTGGTACGCTGGCTCAGCCACTAGGGACAGATACAAACTTCAGAGGGTCATAAGATCAGCAGAGAGAATCATCGGCAGACCTCTCCCTTCACTTGCCCAACTCCACAACGCCAGACTACACTCAAGAGCACTGAGGATTGCCGGCGACCCCTCTCACCCGGGCCAGCGGTTCTTCTGCAGACTCCCGTTAGGCCGTAGGTTTCGGTCCATCGCCACCAAAACCTCAAGGCACAGGAACTCTTTCTTTCCCTCAGCTGTCACCCTCCTGAACTCCCTGTAGGTCATTCCATCCCCTCCACCACTGCATTCTGAACTGCACCTTGCCACCCTTCTATTTTTTGCTTTTTGCTTTTGTTTGCTTGTATCATGCTCTGTTTTTTGTTCTTTGTTTTTTGTATTGATGCCCTTCTGCATTTTATGCCCTGTTATCTATACTCTGTTATCTATACTTTTTATCTCTACTCTGTTAATTTGCTTGTGCCAAACCCAATTCCGAGCATGACCTTGTCGTGCCTGGTGAATAAACTGATTCTGATTCTGACCAAAGAAATTATTCTGGACATTAGGACCACCAAAAAGACCACTCACCTACCGATAATGATCAATGCAGAGGCTGTGGAGAGAGTTTCCAGCTTCAAATTTTTGGGAGTCACCATCGCAGAGAACCTGTCCTGGGCTGACAATGCTTTTGCTCTAACTGGCAAAGCACAACAACGCCTCTACTTTCTGAGAAAACTAAGGAGTGCTAACCTCCCACAGAAGCTGCTGGTTAATTTCTACAGATGCACTATAGAAAGCGTTCTGACCAATTGCATGACGGCCTGGTACAACAGCTGCACGAAGGGTACTAGAGAAGCCCTGCAGCGAGTTGTTAAAACAGCAGAAGCCATTATTGGCACTGAACTACCATCACTGGAACTTTTGTATAATACTCGCAGCGTGAGAAGGGCCAAAAACATTTTCAAGGACAACACTCACCCTGGAAATGCCCTGTTTGAGCTCTTTCCATCAGGTAAACCTTTTAGATCAATCCGCGCACACACACAAACAGACTGAAAGACAGCTTTTTCCCATCCGCCATAAACTTGATGAACTCTGAATCCTCTGAAATAATTAACACTGTGTACAAATTGTTAAAACATCTGTAATACCTGGCATACTTGTATAATTTCTTCTCTTCCTTGTTACTATCACTATGTTCCCTATATGCACCGTGGGGTTGTCATGAAAAGTAATTTCGTTGTGTTACACAATGACAATAAAGTGAATTGAAAATTTACCATCAGACGAGTGGGACCGCGATGGGGAACTCGTTCGCCCCCTCGTATGCTAATCTTACAATGGGGCTCCTGGAAATACTTAAACTATCCACACATCATCCGTTTTCCGACAACATTGTACTACATAAGCGGTATATTGACGACCTAATCTTCATCTGGAAAGGCGACGCTTCATGCATTCCACATTTTGTCAGTTACCTCAACTCTAATAAAGCAGGACTCCAATTCATACACCACCACCACCACATTTCCTCTATTTAATTTCTTGATCTCACTTTATACATAGAATCGAATCACATTATGACAAAAACATACTTCAAACCAGTCGATGCCAACAACTACATACATTTCAATAACTTTCACCACCACCCTTGGATTACTAACACCCCCTACAGTCAATACAGAAGAATACATAGGAACTGCACGGAACAATCACAATTTGACATTCAATCCGAGATCCTTACCAAAAAATTCACAGACCGCCATTACCCCAGAAAACTGATCAAAGATGCAAGATACAGAGCCAAACATCCCAACCCTCCTAGCACTACCAAACAACCTACTAATACTACATGCCCACCCAGATTCATCACTCGTTACAATGCCCAACATCTGTCCATCCGAAATGTCCTAAAAAAACGATGGTATATCCTTATGCAAGACCCCCATCTACGACCTATATTACCTACAACACCATCAATTACATATAGGAGAGCACCAAATCTCTGCAATCTCTTAGCGCCAAGTAAAATACGTACACCAAGCCAACCCACCACACTGCAAGCACAGGAGTCTGGTTGTTTCCCCTGCAACAAAAAACGTTGCACAGCCTGACAATTTATCAACGCCTGCACATTCTTTGTATCCTCCAGTACCGGTATTCACGACCACCTCCAATGAGTCCTCATCCACCCCCAACCACCTCTCGGTGGGAGTCCCCCAAGGTTCGGTCCTTGGCCCCCTACTGTTCACCCTATACACATCCTCCATTGGCAAGGTTATCTCTTCCATGGGTTTTAACTATCATCTGTATGCAGATGGCACCCAGATCTACCTCCACATCCCTAACATATCCACCACTACCATGGACAAGGTCTCCTCCTGTCTATCAGCCATCTCCTCCTGGATGTCCGCTAGGTTCCTGAAACTAAACCTAGACAAAACGGAATTTATGATCTTCCCACTCCGGACATCCATAAACCTCCCAGATGTGAATGTCACTGTTAACCACACTACCATTCACCCTACCTCTCAAGCCCGCTGTCTGGGTGTCACCCTGGACTCCGCACTCTCCTTCACTCCCCACATCCAAAACCTCACAAAGTCCTGCAACTTCCACCTTCGTAACATCTGTAAGATTCGCCCTTTCCTGACCTCTGCCACCACCAAACTCCTCATCCATGCCCTCATAATTTCCCACCTTGACTACTGCAATGCCCTGCTGTCTGGTCTCCCTATGACCCGAACAGCCCCACTGCAGTCCATCATGAATGCAGCAGCCAGAATTATCCACTGCTCCCATCGCTCCACCATGGCGAATCCCCTCCTTGAATCCCTCCACTGGCTTCCTATCCAGTCCAGAATCAGATTCAAGATACTGTGTCTGACCTACAAATCTGTCCACAAAACCTGTCCAACCTACATTTCCGATCTTACTCAGAGGTACACACCTAGCCGCTCACTCCGCTCTTCCAATGAACTTCGCCTAACTGCCCCCCGCATCACCCAGTCCCATGCACGCCTCCAGGACTTCTCAAGAGCTGCTCCAACACTATGGAACTCCCTACCTCCACCCATTAGGGCAGCCCCCTCCTTCAACATCTTCAAGAAAGCCCTCAAAACTCACCTTTTCACTCTGGCCTACTACCCCTCACAAGTGCGCTAAACCCACAGCTGAACTCTGGTCTCCTACCTCTCGTGTCCCTACCTCTCCCTTTAGATTGTAAGCCTTTGGGCAGGGTCCTCCTCCTTTTGTGTCCAACCTGATCATGCACCTCCATTACTGTGAACCCATGCTAGGCATCTGAGTGAACCTAACTTGCCTAATCTCCATGCTCCATCCAGTGACTGACTAAGCATTACCTTGTACTCATACTGTGCTGCATGATCTGATCTTTCTTGTATTCAGGTATTGTCATTTTACTGTATGTCACCCCTAAATATTGTTTGTATCCCTATTTATTGTCCAGCGCTGCGTAATATGTTGGCGCTTTATAAATACAATAAATAAATAAATTTAATATCCCATAAAAAAACACCTCACCTGCGAATCTAAATTTGTCATCTACCACATTTCATGCCCCTGTCGACTCCAGTACGTGGGGAGGACTACACAGTTGGCCTTCAGCAGAATTGGACAACACAAAAGAAACATCACTAAAAAATTCCCCCTTCACAGCGTATCACGGCACTTCTGCACTCAGCACGCCAACAACCCACAATTCTTCAACATAACACTAATTGACTCAATTGATGCAAGTTCGGCAAACGCATTCGAACAACTTGAAAAATATGAAATGTTGTGGATACAAACTATAAGAACTAGGGATGGGACGAATCCACAATTTTTTCGAATCCGAATCCGAATCCGAATCCGAATCTGAAAAGGTTCTCGAATATCTCGAACCTTTCGAATCCCGAATCTAACGAATCCTGCACATAAGAATTGTGCGATCCGTGGTATAGTTGCCCCTAGTATAAATAGCCAGGCATAGGTGCCCCCAGTACAGATAGCCAGGCATAGGTGCCCCCAGTACAGGTAGCCAGGCATAGGTGCCCCCAGTACAAATAGCCAGGCATAGGTGCCCCCAGTACAGATAGCCAGGCATAGGTCCCCCCAGTATAGGTAGCCAGGCATAGGTGCCCCCAGTACAGGTAGCCAGGCATAGGTGCCCCCAGTACAGGTAGCCAGGCATAGGTGCCCCCAGTACAGGTAGCCAGGCATAGGTGCCCCCAGTACAGGTAGCCAGGCATAGGTCCCCCCCAGTATAGGTAGCCAGGCATAGGTGCCCCTAGTATAGGTAGCCAGGCATAGTTGCCCTCAGTATAGATAGCCAGGCATAGGTGCCCCCAGTATAGGTAGCTTATGGTTCAGGTGCCCACAGTTTAGCTAGCGTAGCCAGGCATAGGTAGTCAGGTACAGTACATTGTGCCCCTCAAAGACAAACAGAATGCGAGTATAGTACTTTTCTTACTGTAGCAAGATGTCTGTGGTGGTCTCTGTCTTTGGCGGCAGCTTGTGTGAGGCTCAGGCAGCAGCTTGTGTGAGGCTCAGGCAACAGCGAGTATCTGGCTTGTGTGGGGCTTGGACTGCAGGCATTCATAAAGGGAGAAGGGTAGGAAAGGCTCATATGAGTTCAACCAAACCTTTTCTCAAAGAACAAGCACATGTTAATCAAAATGACAGTATAGGTAGCTTCTGGTAAAGGTGCCCCCAGTGTAGATAGCCAGGCATAGGTGCCCCCAGTATAGGTAGCCAGGCATAGGTCCCCCCCAGTGTAGGTAGCCAGGAATAGATCCCCCCAGTATAGGTAGCCAGGAATAGATCCCCCCAGTATAGGTAGCCAGGCATAGGTCCCCCCAGTATAGGTAGCCAGGCATAGGTCCCCCCAGTATAGGTAGCCAGGCATAGGTCCCCCCAGTATAGGTAGCCAGGCATAGGTCCCCCCAGTATAGGTAGCCAGGCATAGGTCCCCCCAGTATAGGTAGCCAGGCATAGGTCCCCCCAGTTTAGGTAGCCAGGCATAGGTCCCACCAGTATAGGTAGCCAGGCACATGATAATCAAATGACAGTATAGGTAGCTTCTGGTAAAGGTGCCCCCAGTATAGAGATAGCCAGGCATAGTTGCCCCCAGTACAGGTAGCCAGGCATAGGTCCCCCCCAGTATAGGTAGCCAGGCATAGGTCCCCCCCAGTATAGGTAGCCAGGCATAGATCCCCCCCAGTGTAGGTAGCCAGGCATAGCCCCCCCCCCAGTGTAGGGAGCCAGGCATAGGTCCCCCCAGTATAGGTAGCCAGGCATAGGCCCCCCCCCCCCCCCAGTATAGGTAGCCAGGCATAGGTCCCCCCAGTATAGGTAGCCAGGCATAGGTCCCCCCCAGTGTAGGTAGCCAAGCATAGGTCCCCCCAGTGTAGGTAGCCAGGCATAGGTCCCCCCCAGTGTATGTAGCCAGGCATAGGTCCCACCAGTATAGGTAGCCAGGCATAGGTCCCCCCAGTATAGGTAGCCAGGCATAGGTCCCCCCAGTTTAGGTAGCCAGGCATAGGTCCCCCCCAGTGTAGGTAGCCAGGCATAGGTCCCACCAGTATAGGTAGCCAGGCACATGATAATCAAATGACAGTATAGGTAGCTTCTGGTAAAGGTGCCCCCAGTATAGAGATAGCCAGGCATAGTTGCCCCCAGTACAGGTAGCCAGGCATAGGTCCCCCCCAGTATAGGTAGCCAGGCATAGGTCCCCCCCAGTATAGGTAGCCAGGCATAGGTCCCCCCCAGTGTAGGTAGCCAGGCATAGCCCCCCCCCCCCAGTGTAGGGAGCCAGGCATAGGTCCCCCCAGTATAGGTAGCCAGGCATAGCCCCCCCCCCCCCAGTATAGGTAGCCAGGCATAGGTCCCCCCAGTATAGGTAGCCAGGCATAGGTCCCCCCCAGTGTAGGTAGCCAGGCATAGGTCCCCCCAGTATAGGTAGCCAGGCATAGGTCCCCCCCAGTGTAGGTAGCCAGGCATAGGTCCCCCCAGTGTAGGTAGCCAGAAATAGGTCCCACCAGTATAGGTAGCTAGGCATAGGTCCCCCCCAGTGTATGTAGCCAGGCATAGGTCCCACCAGTATAGGTAGCCAGGCATAGGTCCCCCCAGTATAGGTAGCCAGGCATAGGTCCCCCCCAGTATAGGTAGCCAGGCATAGGTCCCCCCCAGTATAGGTAGCCAGGCATAGGTCCCCCCCAGTGTAGGTAGCCAGGCATAGCCCCCCCCCCCCAGTGTAGGGAGCCAGGCATAGGTCCCCCCAGTATAGGTAGCCAGGCATAGCCCCCCCCCCCCCAGTATAGGTAGCCAGGCATAGGTCCCCCCAGTATAGGTAGCCAGGCATAGGTCCCCCCCAGTGTAGGTAGCCAGGCATAGGTCCCCCCAGTATAGGTAGCCAGGCATAGGTCCCCCCCAGTGTAGGTAGCCAGGCATAGGTCCCCCCAGTGTAGGTAGCCAGAAATAGGTCCCACCAGTATAGGTAGCTAGGCATAGGTCCCCCCCAGTGTAGGTAGCCAGGCATAGGTCCCCCCAGTGTAGGTAGCCAGGCATAGGTCCCCCCAGTATAGGTAGCCAGGCATAGGTCCCCCCCAGTGTAGGTAGCCAGGCATAGGTCCCCCCAGTATAGGTAGCCAGGCATAGGTCCCCCCCAGTGTAGGTAGCCAGGCATAGGTCCCCCCAGTGTAGGTAGCCAGAAATAGGTCCCACCAGTATAGGTAGCTAGGCATAGGTCCCCCCCAGTGTAGGTAGCCAGGCATAGGTCCCCCCAGTATAGGTAGCCAGGCATAAGTCCCCCCCAGTGTAGGTAGCCAGGCATAGGTCCCCCCAGTGTAGGTAGCCTGAGGCATAGATAGGTCCCCCCCAGTATAGGTAGCCAGGCATAGGTCCCCCCCAGTGTAGGTAGCCAGGCAGGCATAGATCCCCTCCCCCACAAAAGTAGGCCGCCCGACCTCACGTAGGCCCGCACCCGCCCCCACCGCCATCATCCACCAAGCAAGGTCTTCTAGGTCTTCTAGGGCTCCTGGGCAACCCCCCCCCCCGACATACTGTACCTGACCTGTAGCTTCTTCTTTCGCCCGTCCGTCCACGCCTTCAGCTCTTGCGACGTCCGCGCCGGGTCTTCTCCGCGAGAGCGACGTCTTCAAGGGGCAGCGTCAACGTCATCACGCGGCGAGCGGGAGCGATGCGCGGATGGAACGCGAGGTCGGAGGTGGTCGCGATGACGTCACAAGCGGCGCAGGTAATGTATACAAAGCGACGCGTGCGACAAAATGATGCGGCGGGTTGCGCGGATTCGTCGGATTCGAATGCGCGCAAATGGCATGGGGATTTGAATCCACGAATCTCGAATCTTTCCTAAGATTCGATGGATTCGTGGATTCGCCGGATTCGAAGTCCCATCCCTAATAAGAACCCTCACCCCTGAGGGTCTGAATGAAGTTCTGGAAAAAAATTACTAAAATACCTCTTATACCGTTTTTCTTTTGTCTTGGCCACTCTCTTTTACCCTTTTTTGTCTTTTTCATGACTTTTTTTTTTGTTTTATTTTATTTTATTTGTCCCAAAAAGTTTTAGTGTAACATCGTCCATTTTTACAACTACACCTCTGGCTTGATCATTGTTTTACATATTTTTATGTCAAAAAGTGTAATTTGGTTTGATTGTTATGTGCTTTTTACCCGTTGCTACAATTGTCTAGGACTATTAAGTTGATCCATATTTGTTTATTATTGGTATGACTTTTTTTTTTAGTATTTTTAATTGTTTTTATATGTTTTTATATATGTCTCTATTAATTTTTATGTTGCTCTTCCATGTCTATTTATGCTTGTGTCTTAGGACCGGGTCATAACTTTTTGGTCCACTAGATGGCAGCTAAATACTTTTACACATCAATCCCTCTGTCAAATATACTAATTATATTTATCATTATATCATCATTATATTTATTTAAATCTTGAAAAAGACCTTTGCATATTTTTTTTTTACTTAATTTATTCTTTTGCCCATTTACAGCATCCAAACACCACTAAGTAGGTACTGGCCCTGGTTAAGATTTGAACCCTGGTCTCCCATTTCAAAGGCAGTGCCCTTAACCAGTACTCTATTCAGCCAGTATGCTATTCAGCTGCACATTTGGTCACCATGATACCTGTACCCAACTACCCAATACAATGAACACAGGTGGCAAGAGCCCATTGGCTACTCACAAGCCCGCCCTAACCCCGCCCACCCTTCCCAAAAACCCAACTCACTGAACACAGGTGGTGAGAGCGCATTGGCTGCTCGCACACTCGCCCTAACCCCGCCCACCTAACACCTCCCACACATCTAATTGGCCCTTTTAGCAAGAACCTGTATATATATATATATGGAGTTGAGCGGCCTCACCACTTCACTGAGGCGCTACACCTGCTATAGCCGAAATTCTGGTGAGTTCTTTATGTTATTTTATTTGAACACTTAACCCTGTATTTCTGGCTCCCTGTTCTCTTCTCAATGCTCTATTACTCATTACTCTTCTCAATGCTCTATTACTCATTACGCTTACCCTTTTCCATTACTAATACCACTCATTGCAAATCTGTGAAAAAAACACCCCATAGCCCATTACTATCACGAGCACCATAGCCTCTACCCCCTATTGTTTACTTGTACACCCAACTCTTTTATGCCATCTCCACGAAGCAATTTTTCATATGGTATGCTTTATGGTATGCAATATATTGATATGCAAATTTGTAACTGCAGAATTTACTAAAGCATAATGTACTGTCTCTTGTCTACAGTTTTGTCCCCATGTTTATTGCCTGATGAAGTGGGCTGGACCTGCGAAACGCGTTGCACTTTTTTGGGGTACTATTTAATAAATGTGATTGTTGCTATTCAGACAGTCTTTCATGTCTGCTTTATGGAGGTAAGTCCACCACTTCCTCCCAGCAAATTTTAAAGTTTTTATCCGCTTTTATCCTGCTGGCGCCTCTGTTCTCCTGCTATACCGTGTCCACCCCTGGTGGAGGGGTGATCTACCTCCTTTCGCATCTACAGAGAGCGACTTCTAATCCCTGAGTGAGGACAGGTCTAATCTCCTCACCTGCCTATACAGTGGTTGCCTTTGTGGTAACCCATGTTTGTTAGTATAATTTTCTCACGATAACCTTTACTTCATTTGTGCTTAACATACTACACTATATTGGGCTCTCGGTTTCTCTACACTTTATAGTTAAATGAGTGGGCATTGTTATTTGAGTGCAAAAAAATATTGCTTTAAATAGTCTATTACATATCAAAGCAAAACTGTTTCATGTCACTACAAAAACAGTGTAAACCAGGGGTCAGGAACCTTTTTGGCTGAGAAAGCCATAAATGGGTTTCAGCGACATCAGCAACAGCTTGTACAATTTGCGCAACAAATAGTGCCTGGAAAACAGCTTTTTCAGGTCTCAAGCTACCTGAACACTTGCCGGTGCCTTGCCTCAGCTGGATTGCTCATGCAGCTTGCTGTTTATTAATCAAACAAGACACTACATGTTACGGATAAAACATCCTTCATCAGGTTTTACACCTGATGAAGGATGTTTTATCCGTAACATGTAGTGTCTTGTTCGATTAATACACAGCTTGTATGACTTGGGGGTTGATTCACTTTGTAGGACAAGATCCCCGCACTTTGGCCCAATAGGCTGCCTGTCAAGTAACAGGCAGCCTATTGGGCCAATCAAAGTGCGGGGATCCCGTTCTACAAAGTAGCTGGACCTGACAGGGTCCAGAGTGGGACAATTGGAGCAGCTGTTCGTTTTAGGGTAGTGCGAGTAAATTAGTAGTGCATGCTACAGCAGTAGCGCAAACTACTTTGAAAATTTTACTTGTGCTGCCACACTAAGCTGCGCTCCTTGAGCAGTGTAGCTTAGTGATTCAACCCCTACTGATTTGTATGTGAGTCAGATGTAGCCATCAAAAGAGCCACATCTGGCTCCCGACCCATAGGTTCCCTACCCCTTGTGTAAACTGTAATAAGTCTCTTTAGAGAGAGCTGGCTTCTGGTGTGTAGTTTTGCCCCCTTTCAAAAAAAGAGCCCAGCATTTCCCCTATCAGATATAGAAAAGACCAAGACGGAACCCAGCTGATACAGTACTTCGGTGAGTCTTATAGTAACAGATCAGTGAGTCTTAATATAGTAACAGAATATACCGATACATTATAACTTGATATCATTAGGTGTATAATAGTTTTTGATTGTACATCAGAGGTGCACATTAAAAATGGTAAACAATCTGAGGTAAGTATGAGCAGTTCCACAGTTCTTTCTAACTGCTTAAGATTGCGATATATAATGATTTTTATTAAATTCTCCAGCTTTAGTACTGATGAAGTGGTCATTTAATATGTAAACTTATTATTTGCAGCCTTGTTTCACTAATAAGAGGACAAGTCATGACCACAGACGGAACTCCTTTAGTTGGTGTCAATGTATCTTTTGTGAAATATCCAAAGTATGGCTATACCATAACACGTCAAGATGGCACGTAAGTACTCTACTTCCATGGTTCTTCCTATATATGACAAGCTGCTCTGAGACTGATAGTTGCCAAGGTGTGATAAATTAATTAGCTAAAGACTTGATATTCACATATCCACACTTCATATCTCAATCAAACGTTTATATTGTATAATATCAATATTATATATGAAGTGCAAGTGAAGTTCATCCATATACAGGGCCATATTTTTACTTTTCACTCCCCAGGGCCCACTTTCACCAACCACCCATACCAAGACTTAATAGAGCCTATACATGTCCAATAGCAGAGTATATGATTAACTACACTACAGGGACATAAACTGGTGGACTTGTCTTATTTTTTTTCCCAACAGCACACTCCATTTCTTAAAATGTACCCAAATCAGAAATATATTTCTTTAATTAGATCAACCCACGAGCTCTCCTAAATCGTTCATACTATTTTGCCAGTATCCCACCATAAAAATTTAGATGCAAGTGGACTGCAAGGTGGAATTAAACTACATAAAAAGGGATGTGAGGATTAATAAGAGGTTCTTAGAGCACCCCAAGATCAGATATCGGTACAACTGCACACTAAATAATGCCCAAGTAATATGTTTCCCATACCTCTTAAGTTTCTAAATTTAGTAAAGAGGGAGACATTTAAGACATACTCCAGCCATACACCTTGTCACACATACTACACAGAAATCATGCAGCAAAAATTGTTCAAAACAATAAAGGAAACACTTAAACAACACAATGTAACTACAAGTCATTCACACTTCAGTGAAATCAAACTCTCTACTAAAGGTGGCCATACACTGGTCGGTTTGCCATCAGATCGACCAACAGATAGATCCCTCTCTGATCGAATCTGATCAGAGAGGGATCGTATGGCTGCTTTTACTGCAAACAGATTGTGAATCGATTTCAGCATGAAATCGATTCACCATCTGTGAAGCTGCCGCCGCCCCCCACCAACTATACATTACCTGATCTGGCCGGCGCGAGTCCCCCGGTCTCCGCTGTCTTCTTCTCCACTCCAGGGCTCCAGGGCTGCAGCTTCACTGAATTTCCTGTCCGGTGAAGTTTAAACAGTAGAGAGTGCTCTACTGTTTAAACTTCCTGTCTGGACAGGAAGAAGTGAAGCCTGCCGGAGCCCAGCGGAGAAGGAGCAGTGGAGACAGCGGGGATACGCGCCGGCCGGATCAGGTAATGTATTGCCGCTAGCGGTCGTCAGACGTTCGAACGCCGCTATCGACACACTCCCGACCTGCCGGCGATCGAGCAAAATCTTCCGCATGGATGGATCGAAGGGAACGATTGATTTTGGACGTAAATCGATTGTTCGGTCAGCGTTTGCGCAACGATTTCACAGCAGATTCAATCACAGTGATTGAATCTGCTGTATATAGGCGGGAAAATCGTTAAGTGTATGGGCCCCTTTAGGTAGCCACACCGATTGACAATCAATACCACATGCTGTCGTGCAAATAGAATACACAATGGCCTCAATTCACTAAGATCATGCTAGAGATAATAAGGCAAGAGAAAACTTACCTCCACACGTGAGAGAGTTATCTTACCTCTTCATTCCTTAAGTTACCTCTCCTGTAGTTAATTTACCTCCTCTGTAGTTAATTTATCTCCTTTGTAGTTATTTTCACATGCAGCTAATTAACAGCTTGGAGTTATTTTAAGGATTGGAGAGTTAATTTAAAGACAGAAGAGTTAACTTTAGGCTTGCCTAAGGTAAAATGTTTCCTGAATACTACATGCCTTATCACCATGGTAACAACTCTAGAAGAGTTATTAAAGACAGGAGATAAATTTAGTGAATTGAGGCCAATGGGTGAAAATTATAGGCAATTAGCAAGACATCCCAAATAAAGGAGTAGTGCTGGCTGTTGGTTTGGTCACTTTTGAATGCTGGTGGTACTTTCAAACTAGTGGTATTATGAGACTGAGCCTGCAATCCACACAAGTGGCTCTTTCTTTCTTGCAACAGCTCGCATTGTTGTGCCATCCTGGATGACACATCAGGATGCTCCAGGATGACACATCAATGCAAGCTGTGGCAAGATTTGCTGTGTCTGTTAGCGTAGTGTCCAGAGCATGGATGCACTACCAGGAGACGGGCCAGTACATCAGGAGATGTGGAGGAGGCCGTAGGAGGTCAACAACCCAGCAGCAGGACAAGGAGGAACAGGAGGAGCATTGCTAGAGCCCTGCAAAATGACCTCCAGCAGGCCACAAATGCACAAATGGTCAGAAACAGACTCCATAAGGGTGGTATCAGGGCCTGATGTTCACAGGTGGGGGTTGTGCTCACAGTCCAACACTGTGCAGGATGTTTGGCATTTGCCATAGAACACCAAGATTTGCACCCTGTGCTTTTCACAAATAAAAGCAGGTTCACACTGAGCACGTGACAGAGTCTGGAGCTGCCATGGAGAACGTTTTGCTGCCTGTAACATCCTCCAACATGACCGGTTTGCAGTGGGTCAATAATGGTGTTGGGAGTTGGTAGATGCTTTAGTCCAGGTCTGTGAGGAGATCCCTCAGGAGACCACCCGCAACCTCATCAGGAACATTTGCAGGGATTGCAAGGAGGTCTTACAGGCTAGTGGAGGCCACATACATTACTGAGCCTCATTTTGGCCTTTTTTTTAAGGACATTTGATTCATTAAGCTGCGCTGCTAAAGCAGTGCAGCTTAATGTACAGGAGTGTGTGCTACGCATAACTTTAAAACAAAAACAAGGAGCGCTCCATGGTGCATTAACATAAAAACTGTTTATTTCGCAATAAAAAGTTATACTCACAATGTGCAAGTGTATGGTTCGCTTGTCAGCGGTAAGCCTTTCCGCTTAGCACTCCGGTGGCCATGACACTCACGCTGTGGCCAGCAGCGCGATCCCGTTGGACTCCGTAGCTCGTCTCTGGAGGGGTGGGCGTGGCTTAGTTTTGGCGTGCTTGTAGCGTCATTACGCGTTTCGGCACTCTGCGCCTTCGTCACATGACGCTACAAGCTGAAGCATGCCTTTTTGTATTGCCGTCTGCCTGCGTATCCATGGCAGCAGCTGGGGCGGCGATTGGGAGGCTCGCCGTGACGTTAGCGAGGGGGCGTGGCTGGCTATTACCAGGAGATCTATTATGTGACATCTCCAATATAGAGTTGGAACCGCTCTGCTGGCCCTCAGCGAAACGCCACTAATTGACATCATTATTTTGCATGACAACAAAAAAAACATTAAATAAATACAATACTCTCAATAGTTAAAATCTTTAAATTATAAAGAATAAGAAGTTTTTTAGATTAAAAATCACGTTAAAACATGATAAGAACATATGTGCAATACGCAAATTGATCATATTAATTCATGTCTATACCTTCTTCAACTGTGATGACATTTCAACTTTCCCTTCCTCATTAGTGTCTGTCACAGTAGGAGTACTCGTAACAGTCACAGCATTAAGGAACCTGTTCTGCCTATCAGCTCTCATCACTAATTCAAGCTTTTAGCTATACAATACACGATACATGAATCGGTTTTTGGCACTACAATAAATTACTCAAAGCATGGTGCATAAAAGACCACTTATTAACATAATTTTTACTGTTGCTAAAAAGCATATAGCATGCTCAATTTTAATAAATTACAACGAATAAAACTATACGCGCTGTGTGCTGAATGAATTAGGACCTATTTTATTGAAAAAAGAACTGGGAAGGGCTGATACACTTCAAGCCCCTCTGTAATGTTGGGGGGAGAGAGAAGAGCCCATATAACACCATAATTGGTCTGATTACACTTGCGGCTCTTATTGGTCGCTTCAGACCCTACTGCAGCATAACTTTATTAGTGCAGGAAGGATCGGGAGAAGGAAAAGGCAAAGGAAAGGGGAAAGGAGGGAAGGGAAGCAGGGAAAATCAGGAGTGGATGTGTAGGGCAAGGGGGGGAAAAGGGAAGGAGGAGAGAAGGGGTGATGAGTAGGGAAAACTGCCGCGCTTCAGGCAGGGTAACTGTGTGTTAATAAGTCAGATAGCCAGCAAGCCATGCAAATGCCTACTAATAGCTATCTAAAAATTACTCACCACCCTCCTGTACTATATGCGACTATTTTGAGTTATGGATGTAAAATCTGTGTAGGGAAAAAGAGAGAGGAATGACAATAGTTGGTAGTAAGTTACATATCTATACATCTGCATTAATTCATAGATACGTAGAAATCTCTAGTGCCTCATTGAGGCCTTCTGATGTTAGAGTGTTCATCTTAAAAATCCAATATGTTTCTCTTTCACAAAGTCTCCTGTATCTTTCTCCCTGATGTAATTTTTTGGGGATGGTTTCCAAGCCCATAATTGTGAGTGTATCGGTTTCACTACAATGGTGTTCCTTAAAGTGTTTTGGGACACTATGTTTCTCAATCCCCTCAAGAATATTGCGTTTATGCTCAAAAAACCGTTGGCGGAGCGGTCTGGTGGTTCTGCCGACATAATGTTTGGGACAGTTGCAAGACAGAAGATACACTACATGATCACTCCCACAATTAATAAACTCTTTAATCTTAGTGGGTTGTTGGTTGCCATCTATTATTTCTTTTGTTCTGTGTTTCGTAAAGGCACAGCAACCGCACCTTTTGATGTTACATCTAAAATTACCAACTACAGTGGGGAACATATTATTAGTTTTCGATATGTTGTCCTTAATGTTACTAGGAGCAATACAATTCTTAATAGATTTAGCCTTTCTAAAGCTGACCCCTGGTTGTTCAGGCAAAACATTTTTTAACAAAGGATCCTGTCTTAGTATTGGCCAACTTTGTAGTATAATGTTCCTAATTTTTCTTGATTCCTCAGTATATGGAGTGATGAATGAAATATCTGGTTTGATGTTTCTAGGGTTATTGCGTTCCTCATTAGCCAGTGGCCTCACTTTAAATTCTTCAAAAACATTCTGAACATGATCTTTCTGGTACCCCTTTTCAATAAATTTTCTAGATAATATCTCCCCCTGTTGTATATAATCTTTGTCAGAGGTGCAGTTGCGCCTCAATCTACGGTACTGACTCCTGGGGATGTTTTGGATCCATTTGCAATTATGGCAACTGGATGCATGGAGGTAGGAGTTTCCAGATGTTGGCTTGAAATGTGTCCTAGAGCTAATGACCCCATTAGCATCGGAAAACAACTCAAGATCCAAAAATACCAGATTTTGGTTCGAAATTACATGTGTAAAACTTAACCCAAAGTTATTATTATTACAATATTCAAAAAATTCCGCAAGCCTACTGGGACTGCCTTTCCAGATGATTAAAATGTCATCTATGTACCTTGTGTAGCATACCAAATTTCTGGAGTAAGGGTTAGAAGACCATATATGCTGGCTCTCCCAGTATGCCATGTACAGATTGGCAAAACTGGGTGCGAACCCCGCCCCCATAGACGTACCGCAGGTTTGTAAGTAAAGCTGATCCATAAAATTAAAATCATTGTGTTTGAGGGCAAACTCAAGCAAATCTAAAATGAATTGTGCTTGAGTTATAGGAACGGAACCATCCTGGACCAAAAAGTATTGGACAGCTTCCAACCCTTTCTCGTGGGGTATACACGTATATAATGAAGCAACATCAAGTGACACCCAAAGGTATTCTTTCTCCCAGCTGTATTTTTGCAATATTTCTAATACATGTAATGAATCACGAGTGAAGCGAACAATAAGAGCCGCAAGTGTAAGCAGACCAACTATGCTATTATATGGGCTCTTCTCTCTCTCCCCCCAACATTACAGAGGGGCTTGAAGTGTATCAGCCCTTCCCAGTTCTTCTTTCAATAAAATAGGTCCTAATTCATTCAGCACACAGCGCCGTATATTTTTATTCGTTGTAATTTATTAAAATTGAGCATGCTATATGCTTTTTTAGCAACAGTATAAATTATGTTAATAAGTGGTCTTTTATGCACCATGCTTTGAGTAATTTATTGTAGTGCCAAAAACTGACTCATGTATCGTGTATTGTATAGCTAAAAGCTTGAATTAGTGATAAGAGCTGATAGGCAGAACAGGTTCCTTAATGCTGTGACTGTTACGGGTACTCCTACTGTGACAGACATAAATGAGGAAGGGAAAGTTGAAATGTCATCAGTTGAAGAAGGTATAGACATGAATTAATATGGTCAATTTGCGTATTGCACATATGTTCTTATCATGTTTTAACGTGATTTTTAATCTAAAAATCTTCTTATTCTTTATAATTTAAAGATTTTAACTATTGAGAGTATTGTATTTATTTAATGTTTTTTTTGTTGTCATGCAAAATAATGATGCCAATTAGTGGCGTTTCGCTGAGGGCCAGCAGAGCGGTTCCAACTCTATATTGGAGATGTCACATAATAGATCTCCTGGTAATAGCCAGCCACGCCCCCTCGCTAACGTCACGGCGAGCCTCCCAATCGCCGCCCCAGCTGCTGCCATGGATACGCAGGCAGACGGCAATACAAAAAGGCGTGCTTCAGCTTGTAGCGTCATGTGACGAAGGCGCAGAGTGCCGAAACGCGTAATGACGCTACAAGCACGCCAAAACTAAGCCACGCCCACCCCTCCAGAGACGAGCTACGGAGTCCAACGGGACCGCGCTGCTGGCCACAGCGTGAGTGTCATGGCCACCGGAGTGCCAAGCGGAAAGGCTTACCGCTGACAAGCGAACCATACACTTGCACATTGTGAGTATAACTTTTTATTGCGAAATAAACAGTTTTTATGTTAATGCACCATGGAGCGCTCCTTGTTTTTGTTTTAAAGTTATACACATTCCAGAGTTCTGGAGCAGAGCCGGGCAGCAGGAACATAAAAGCTATAGAGAATTGTTGAACGATCTTTGAAAACCTGGACTGGAGCGCAGGGGTTGTTTGGATTTCGTGTGTGCTATGCATGCCTTACTTAGGGCCTGTTCATACTTGCTGCGTTTGTAGAACGCGTATAAATTCAAAGAAACGCAAGTTGAAAAACGCATGCGTTTTTCTTGCGTTTGAATGCGTTTTCTATTGCGTTTTGCACAAACACGTGACCCAGGGGAAAAAAAAGAATTATGGGAACCGCAAAGGAAAACGGACGCTAAAAACGCAATAGTACGCGTTTTTGATACGCGTCCATAGACTTTCATTGCGTCCGTTTCTATGCGTATCACACAGAACTGCGTGCAGCAATGCGGATGAGAAACGTATGCGTCTCATACGCATACATGTGAACTAGCCCATTCAAAAGCATTAGGAGCCGTTTCTATGCGTTTTTGGTACCCGGACATGTTCCCTGAAAACGGCTAGGAACGCATATAGTCTGAACAGGCCCTAAGCAGCGCTCACTGCCATGTAAGGAGCGTGCCTTCCCTTAGTTATGCAAACAGCTCCGGTAGCAACGCACATAACTTTAAATGCGGGCAGTCCTGTGAAGTATCGCTGCCGTGATACTTCGCTAGTAGCCACTACTATGTCAATTAACATGTTAATTGTCATAGTAGCGGCCGCTAGTGAAGTATCACAGTAGAGATACTTCAGAGGACTGCCCACATTTAAATTTATGTGTGCTGCTACTGGAGCAGCTCATGTAACTAAGGGAAAGCACGCTCCTTACATGGCAGTGAGCGCTGCTTAGTAAGGTGTGCATAGCATGCACTCCTGCACATTAAGCTGCTCTGCTTTAGCAGTGCAGCTTAATGAATGAAGCCCATAACATCAAAGCTGGATCAGAATGTAGTGTTTTTGTTTGTATGTTGGTTTGTTTTTTTCACTTTAATTTTTAACGTGACGCCAAATCCAGACCTCCTTTAGTTGATAAATTGATTTCCATTGATCATTTTAGTGTGATTTCATTGTCAGCACATTCAACTATGTAAAGAACAAAGCATTTAACAAGAATATTTCATTCATTCAGATCTAGGATGTCTTATTTTTTGATCTTAGAGTATTGGCTTAAATTTTGAGTCTGAAAAACACATTTTTATTAGATACAAATATAGACTGTATACAGATCTGTAATCAGCACAAAGAGTAGAGCCAGTAAATTTATAATTAATTGATAGGTGAAAACAAAAATAAAATCAACAAAAGTTACCCATTCAAAAAAATCCAAGTTTAACCAGGAATTAATTACCGGTAGTCAAAAAACGTTATTAAGGACGTAGCCAGATGCCGTCACCTGCTCGGCTCTTTCACACATGCACATGATCCAGGTAAGCGCATGTCCTTCCCATTAATTGTTAGATATTATTTATAGAGATGGCCCGAACAGTTCGCCTGCGAACTTGTTCTCGTGAACCCCGGGGGTTCGCGTTTGCGGTGAACCGCGAACACAAAGCGAGTTCGACCTGCCCCTATACTACATTATTGGGCTAAACTTTGACCCTCTACATCACAATCAGCAGACACATGGCAGCCAATAAGGCTGCACTCCCTCCTGGACCCCCCGCCCCTCCTTATAAAAGGCAGTAGCGTCGGCCATTCTCTCACTCTGTCTGCTGCCTGCTTAGTGAGAGGAAGGGAGAGACGTTGGAGAGATAGGGAAAGCGGTAGTTAGCTCTTGTTAGCTTGCTCCTTGCTGATATTTGTAGCTGAAAAGCACCCCAAAAAAACTCATTTGAGAGCTAATGTTCTTGTGATGTGTTTTTTGTGTGTGTGTGTGTGCCACTGACACTGCATATACAGCCCTGTCTTTCGCAGCTGGCCCTTGTTAATTGCTATACTGTGCCAGGCCCAGCACAGTCAGTGGATACCTTTCACTGCATCTGTGTGACTGCACATTGTATTATACCAGCAGTCAGTGCATACCTTTCACTGCATCTCTGTGACTGCACATTGTATTATAATACCAGTCAGTGCATACCTTTTACTGCATCTCTGTGACTGCACATTGTATAATACCAGCAGTCAGTGCATACCTTTCACTGCATCTGTGTGACTGCACACGGTTTTATACCAGTCAGTGCATACCTTTCACTGCATCTCTGTGACTGCACATTGTATTATACCAGTCACTTCATACCTTTTACTGCATCTGTGACTGGACATTGTATTATACCAGTCACTGCATACATTGCACTGCATCTGTGTGACTGCACACTGTCTTATATACCAGTCAGTGCATACCTTTCACTGCATCTGTGACTGCACATTGTATTATACCAGCCACTGCATACCTTTCACTGCATCTGTGACTGCACATTGTATTATACCAATCAGTGCATACTTTTCACTTAAATGGATGGCAGACTAGCCCTCCATAACAGATTCTCATTAAAGGATTTCAAGTGTATTAGTTTCATCATTATACAGTAGTCAGCAGGGCCTCGAAAGAGTCCTCCTGTATTGTTATTTTTTGTCACTACCTCCCTGAGTCAGGACTTGCGTGTTGTGCCTGCTGCCTTATTTGGATATGTGGTGGTAGCCATTTCTCAGACTCCCTTTTCAGACCGGAATTGAACCCTGATTCCCATACATTTCACTGCATCTGTGTAACTGCACAGTTATACCAGTCAGTGCATACCTTTCACTGCATCTGTGTGACTGCACACTGCATTATACCAGCGGTTCCGGCTCCTCTGCCCACAGCAGCCAGGTGTCCATTAAGGAAATCTTTGAGCGGAATTAGCGAATATCTGCCAGTCATCCCCTTGCTCGGTGTCTTGACAACTGGCTTAGCAGAACTTTTAGCTAGTTACCATACCAGCTGTTGGATTCTGAGGCCTTCCGAAAATGTGTGGTGATTGGGACACCACAGCAGAAGATAACAGGCCACAATTATTTTTCTAAAAAGGCAATACCCAGACTGTACCGTGATGTTGAAAGGAAAGTGGTGTCATCTCTGGCACACAGTGTTGGATTAAGGGTCCATCTGACCACAGATGCCTGGTCTGCAAAACACAGTCAGGGCAGGTACATTACTTATACAGCACATTGGGTCCTTACTTAGATGTGTGGTGATAGCCATTTCTCAGGCTCCCACTCCGGACCCCTGGACTACTGGGTGCACAGGCTTGACTTGTGGCCAGAGCTGTCACAATTTGCCATCCAACTTCTGGCTTGCCCTGCCTCAAGTGTCCTGTCAGAAAGGACCTTCAGCACAGCTGGAGGCATTGTCAGTGAGAAGAGAAGTCGCCTAGGTCAAAAAAGTGTTCAGTATCTCCGCTTTATCAAAATAAATGAGGTATGGATCCCGGAGGGCTACTGACTGCCCGAAGACTAAGTCAGTCACCACACAGCATCTATGTCCAGGGGTGCTCGGATAATACTTTTTGAAATCCGATTTGATCCGGATACCCAGATATCTGGATCCAGATCGGATATCCGAATCCGAATGCATAGATATCCACGTGATTGTGGATATCCGGTCGCATTTGGATATCTGGATAGAAAACCAGAAGTGCCCTTTAAATAGCTTTAAAAAGTGTTTTTAGGGTAATTGAGGCATTTATCATCTCTCTCCCTCCTCCCCTCCTTCTCCTCCGGAGGAGAATCTTGGATCTTGTCTTCCAGGGATTTGAAGGATGTCAAAAGCACGCTCACATACAGGTCCTTCTCAAAAAATTAGCATATCATGAAAAGGCTCTCTACATGAGCTATTAACCTAATCATCTGAATCAACTAATTAACTCTAAACACCTGCAAAAGATTCCTGAGGCTTTTAAAAACTCCCAGCCTGGTTCATTACTCAAAACCGCAATCATGGGTAGGACTGCCGACCTGACTGCTGTCCAGAAGGCCATCATTGACACCCTCAAGCAAGAGGGTAAGACACAGAAATACATTTCTGAACAAATAGGCTGTTCCCAGAGTGCTGTATCAAGGCACCTCAGTGGGAAGTCTGTGGGAAGGAAAAAGTGTGGCAGAAAACGCTGCACAACGAGAAGAGGTGACCGAACCCTGAGGAAGATTGTGGAGAAGGACCGATTCCAGACCTTGGGTGACCTGCGGATGCAGTGGACTGAGTCTAGAGTAGAAACATCCAGAGCCACCGTGTACAGGCGTGTGCAGGAAATGGGCCACAGGTGACGCATTCCCCAGGTCAAGCCACTTTTGAAACAGAAACAGCGGCAGAAGCGCCTGACCTGGGCTACAGAGAAGCAGCACTGGACTGTTGCTCAGTGGTCCAAAGTACTTTTTTCGGATGAAAGCAACTTTTGCATGTCATTCGGAAATCAAGGTGCCAGAGTCTGGTGGAAGACTGGGGAGAGGGAAATGCCAAAATGCCTGAAGTCCAGTGTCAAGTACCCACAGTCAGTGATGGTCTGGGGTGCCATGTAAGCTACTGGTGTTGGTGCACTGTGTTTTATCAAGGGCAGGGTCAGTGCAGCTAGCTATCGGGAGATTTTGGAGCACTTCATGCTTCCATCTGCTGAAAGGCTTTATGGAGATGAAGATTTCATTTTTCAGCACGACCTGGCACCTGCTCACAGTGCCAAAACCACTGGTAAATTGTTTACTGACCATGGTATTACTGTGCTCAATTGGCCTGCCAACTCTCCTGGCCTGAACCCCATAGAGAATCTGTGGGATATTGTGAAGAGAAAGTTGAGAGACGCAAGACCCAACACTCTGGATGAGCTTAAGGCCGCTATCGAAGAATCCTGGGCCTCCATAACACCTGAGCAGTGCCACAGGCTGATTGCCTCCATGCCAGGCCACATTGAAGCAGTCATTTCTGCAAAAGGATTCCCGACCAAGTATTGAGTGCATAACTGAACATAATTATTTGAAGGGTGACTTTTTTTTGTCTTAAAAACACTTTTCTTTTATTGGTCGGATGAAATATGCTATTTTTCTGAGATATGAATTTTGGGTTTTCATGAGCTGTATGCCAAAATCATCAATATTAAAAGAATAAAAGGCTTGAACTACTTCAGTTGTGTGTAATGAATCTAAAATATATGAAAGTCTAATGTTTATGAGAACATTACAGAACATAATGAACTTTATCACAATATGCTAATTTTTTTATAAGGACCTGTACATTGGCCAGGAATCGAACCCAGGTCAACTGCTTGGAAGGCAGCTATGCTCACCACTATACCACCATTGGCCAGGAACAGAACCCAGGTCAACTTACATTACAGGCTGAAGTCAGCCATTTCACTGATCTCTTCAACTACAAGAAAGGCCCAGGAGTAGTCTTAGCTACCGTAATATCTATGTTACGGCAGGGCCCTTATTACACTTTCTCTTACAGGGCTATGGAAACAGTTTTGCCCATGCGATAAAGCGAGGTGCAAAAATGAAATCATGCATAGCAGAGGATGGTTTCAATCCATTAACCTCTGGGTTATGGGCCCAACACACTTCCACTGCGCCACTCTGCAGTCTGCTTACATTATACAATCTTCAAGTTTAAGAAGGGTACCTTAGTTCCCTTCACAAAACACAAAGCCATCCCTGGGTGAGCATGAACCACCAACCTTTCGGTTAACAGCCAAATGGACTAACCAATTGTGCCACAGAGACTGTGTATGTAGTTGCTGCTAAATGACTATCTGGGGTTCTCTTCGGACAACAGTTGAACACAAAAGGCAAGGCCGTCCCTGGGTGGGCTTGAACCACCAACCTTTCGGTTAACAGCTGAATGTGTTAACTGATTGCACCACACTTTTTCCTACAAAGAAGCATTCACTGTGTGGCAGCAGAGTGGTGCAGCGGAATTGTGCTGGGCCCATAACCCAGAGGTTGATGGATTGAAACCATCCCCTGCTAGGTGTACTTTGTTTTTTACACCTTGCTTTACCACATGGGCCAATCGGCGGCCATAGCCCCTTAAGAGAAAGAGTCATTAGGGCCTTACTGTAACATAGATTGTAGTGTAACTATTTCAACTAATGTACCCTTCTTAAACGTGAAGATTGTATAAAAATGTAAGCAGACTGCGGAGTGGCGCAGCGTAAGTGTGCTGGGCCCATAACCCAGAGGTTGATGGATTGAAACCATTCCCTGTTAGGCATGATTTTATTTTTGCACCTCGCTTTATCGCATGGGCAAAATGGTCCTGCCGTAACATAGATATTACAGTAGCTAAGACTACTCCTGGGCCTTTTTTGTAGTTGAAGAGATGAGTGAAATGGCTGGCTTCAGCCTGTAATGTTAGTTGACCTGGGTTTGATTCCTGGCCAATGGTGGTATAGTGGTGAGCATAGCTGCCTTCCAAGCAGTTGACCTGGGTTTGATTCTTGGCCAATGTATGTGAGCCTGCTTTTGACAGCCTACAAATCCCTGGAAGACAAAATGAGAGAGAGAGAAACGTGGTGGTGCTTTTTGTTACTGAACTAGTAATCGGAGTCGGAAAATCCACGGATATCCGGGTCATGGGTGAAACTATCCGCAGATAGCTATCCGAATTTTTACAAAAATCCGGAATCCGAATCGGATAGCTGAAAAAAGTTCGGATCTCAGGGTAATCTGGATGAGCATCCCTGTCTATGTCTGCCTGCCGTCCGCTGCTGCCTGCCCCAAAACTAAGTCAGTCCCACCACACAGCATCTCTGCCTGCAGGCTGCTTGACTGCCTTCTCCGCCACAACCAACAGGGTCCAGGACTCCAGGTGGATTCCTGAATTTTTAAGGCTGCTGCTAGCCTTGTACATGCCTGCCTAATTTTTCTGGCTGCACTTTGGCTGCAACAACAAAACAAAAGGCATGTACAAGTGTCAATTCCCCTTCGTGAATGTTACCTTGCCGTGATGAAGGAGCTTGCGTATCACAATGAAGCAATGACCGGCTATATGAGTGTTTTGGGGGGCAGTTCATTGTGGACAGGCCAAATTCGATCAGCTGGACAGTCATTGTTGTTCTGTCATTGAGCTATCTCAGCCGGACCATATGGGCTTGAAAACCGCCATAGCCTGCACTCTCGTCATCGTGTGCACCAGTCCAGCGCGGCCATCACTACACAAACAGCTGTTTGCGGTGCGTTACACAGTAAGTTTGGTCTGTCAGTGTGAAGCAGTGCACTACTTACACTATGTAACGATTGTGGAATTCTTTCTGTGGTCAGCGCACAGGATGCGCGCTGACACTGCGGAAATCCTCCACAAGCGTATAATCTGAGAGAACCCAGCAAAAGGTGCAATGCACCTGTAGAGGGGAATTCCTGCCGGCAGATGGAGCCGTGGAGTGCAGAGGAACAGATCCTCTGCACAGCCACAGATGCCAGGTAGGAATTGTACGAGGAGAAGCAATGCAGGGCAAGATAGCCCTTAAAGAGAGAGAGTGCACAGGGACAGGGTGTATGTGTATCCACCAATCTAGTCGCCATCCAGCGACGATGAACACACAACCGTGAAGATCAGGTGAGAAAGCAATCGCAAGAGATGGCGATTGCTAACAGCGACACAAGACTGAATAAGGAAAGAGAAGGGATGTATGTATGTCCACCAATCTCATCGCCAACCTGCGACGGCAAACACACAACAGTGGAAACCAAGTGAGAACGCAATCGCAAGAGAAGCGATTGCGAATGAGAATGAGCACAGGGACAGAATGCATGTGTGTGCACCAATCTAGTCGCCAACCCGCGATGGTGCACACACAACAGCAGAAATAAAGTAGGAACGCAATCGCGAGAGAGGCGATTGCCAGAAGTGACACAAGACTTGAGCAAGACAGAGCACGAGAGTAGCAAAGGCACAGCAAACAACGAGAAGATAAGGAAAATAACAAACGCTAGCTAAACGCGAACACCGCACTCATTTGCAACAGCGAACGCGTTTACAGCGCGGTCTCCGCACGATAAGCGCAACAGAGACAAGCACGCCACCCTACCTAACCAACGCCACACAAACACGAAATAGAGAAAGCGAACGCTTGCTTAACGCTTAACCCACCGAGCCTACAGCAAGCGTTCGTATCAGACAAGACAGAGAGAAGGAGCAGCCAGCAGCAACCGCAGCTCTGGCCTACACTCCCAGACAGAGTTCAAAAGGAACCACCGCTGCTACCGTTAGAGCGAGTGCGATCCAGACAGACAAACAAACAGAAACAGGAATAGGTCAGATAAGATCCACCGCTCTTCCACCAGAGCGAGTGCGATCTAGGTTCAGGGACAGGACAGGAAGGATCCACTGCTCTTTCCGCCAGAGCAAGTGTGATCCAACTACAGAAACAGGCTAGCAGAATCCACTGCTCTTTCCGCCAGAGCAAGTGTGATCCAAGTACAGAAACAGAGCTTAGGAGGATTCACTGCTCTTTCCGCCAGAGCAAGTGTGATCCAAGTACAGAAACAGAGCTTAGTAGGATCCACTGCTCTTTCCGCCAGAGCAAGTGTGATCCAGGTTCTGGGGCAAACGATTCACCATCGCCAACCGCTGGCGACAGTGCAATCGCAAGGACAAACAGAAGACAGATGCCTAATGCAGTCCCCAGGAATACTCTAAGATAATCTTAAGCAAACAATAGCAAGGCTGACACTCCAGGAGTGTTTCAACAGTAACAAACCATGATGACCAGCAAAGGACTGTGGGATCAGATGGTATTTATGCTGCAAGCCTCCAAGGGAGGCGACTAGGGAATTTGCATAATCAGTATATGCAAATTCCTCAGCAGAGCAGGTCTGAAGCTTGCAAAGCAAAGACAGGTCTCTTATCCAGAGACCTGCACCCCACAGAGTCAAGGAATGGTCAAACAGCTGTCTGCCTGTACAGCCAGCTGAGCGGATCATTACACACTACCTGCTGATCCATATCTACACACGCAAGATGTTTTCAAGCACTTTATGCCTCCAATTTAGGAAGGCAATGTGATTTCTGTCCTTTAGGGATTATAACCATGCTGTGTGTCAAATCCGAAATTTTCCCCGAGACTTTTGGCGTGTATCCCACTCCGCCATGCCCCCCTTCAAGTGTTAGACCCCTTGAAATATCTTTCCTATCACTTTTGTGCCAGAAAGTGTTTGTAGTTTTTCAAGTTCGCCTGCCCATTAAAGTCTATTGCGGTTCGCTGAGTTCGCCGGTTCGCAGACTTTTGCGGAAGTTCGCGTAATCTGAGGTTTGAGCCATCTCTAATTATTTAATGTGCACTTGTTGCAATCTTTGCATCTTGAAAAACACAAAACGGAACAATCGAGAATCAGAAGAAAGAAAGGTACTCATAAAGGGGGTTACCACTAAGGCAACCACTGTAGTAGCAGGTGGGGAGATTAGACCCTATCCCACTTGGGTTAAATGTCACTCTCTATAGAAATGACAAACTGATAGGAGTAACACCCCACCACCAGAGGTGGACTCAAAATACTTGGTTAATTTTTGAACAGGTTAAAACCAGATTAAAAAGGGAGGTAGTGGTGACTTGCTGCCCCAAGTAGACTCAATCAGTCAATATCCGTTAGAAAAATTCTTTAATCATAAACTCAAAAAATGCAATGCAGTTCACTGGCATTTACCTGCTACACCAGGCTATAACAGGAGTAACAGGGAGGATCAAGAACAAACAGGCTAAGAACTTATACAATTAACAATAACATTATTCTTAAAAAGAAATGTTTGACACCTGATATCCCTCATCAGTACTAAACAATCAGGCTATCTACCAAATGTTTCGTACCATAAGACACACCTGAGCATAAGATGCACCTAGATTTAGAGAGCAAAAACCAGCAAAAAAAAGATACAAAACCTGGTGCATCCATGGCAGTGGTACCTCTGATACCTCTTTTTAATATTTAAGTTGATCCGAATTTGAATAGCCCGAAATGTGGATAAGTCCAAAGTTTTGAATTTCGACCTATTCGGAAATTATTTGGATCAATTCAGACCAATTATTTGGAAAAATTTGGTATTTGAACTGAAATTACTAACTGGCCTTTAAATTGCTTCCAAAACGTCTTTTATAGTAAATGATGCATGAAGCATGATGTGTTTTTTTTTTTTTTTTTTTTTTTTAAGAAAAACAGCAATTGTTTATGTGGGGAGGTATAATAATAATAATAAAAAAAAAGAAGAAAGAAATGGCTGTAAATCAACATCAGGAGGTTCCAGACAGTGGTCGTGAATCCCACTTTATGTCCAATACACAATTGGGACATCACAGTTTTCAACCCAGACATCTAAAAAAAATTAAACCTTTTTTTTCAACAATATACAGCTATTGTAGTGGCGTAATAGCTGGTGGCAGACTAGCAACAGAAGATTTGTTCTGTATGGAACTTGGCGGTGGGAAACATAGACAGCAGCAGGAGGAGGAGGTAGATGCAGCTGTTGTAGTGGCGTAATAGCTGGTGGCAGACCAGCAGCAGAAGATTTGTTCTGTGTGGACCCTAGCAGTGGGAAACACAGACAGCAGCAGCAGGAGGAGAAGGTAGATTCAGCTGTTGTAGTAGCGTAATAGTTGAAGGCAGACCAGCAGCAGAAGATATAGTTCTGTGTGGACCCTGGTGGTGGGAAAAACAGACAGCAGGAGGAGGAGGAGGAGGTAGATGCAGCTGTTGTAGTAGCGTAGTAGTTGGTGGCAGACTGGCAGCAGAAGATATAGTTCTGTGTGGACCCTGGTGGTGGGAAAAACAGACAGCAAGAGGAGGAGGTAGATGCAGCTATTGTAGTGGCGTGATAGCTGGTGGCAGACTGGCAGCAGAAGATATAGTTCTGTGTGGACCCTGGCAGTGGGAAACACAGACAGCAGCAGGAGAAGGCAGTAGATGCAGCTATTGTAGTCATGTAGTGGAGTAGTTGTTGGTGGCAGACTAGCAGCAGAAGATAAAGTTCTGTGTGGACCCTGGTGGTGGGAAACACAGACAGCAGCAGCAGGAGGAGGAGGTAGATGCAGCTATTGTAGTGGCGTAATAGCTGGTGGCAGACTGGCAGCAGAAGATTTGTTGTGTGTGGACCCTGGTGGTGGAAAACACAGACAGCAGCAGGAGGTAGATGCAGCTATTGTAGAGGCATAATAGCTGGTGGCAGACTGGCAGATGAAGATTTTTTCTGTGTGGACCCTGGCAGTGGGAAACACAGACAGCAGCAGGAGGAGGAGGAGGTAGATGCAGCTATTGTAGTGGCGTAATAGCTGTTGGTGGCAGACAGCAGCAGAAGATTTGTTCTGTGTGGACCCTGACCGTGGGAAACAAAGACAGCAGCAGGAGGAGGAGGTAGATGCAGCTATTGTAGTGGCGTAATAGCTGGTGGCAGACTGGCAGCAGAAGATTGTTCTGTGTGGACCCAGGTGGTGGGAAACACAGACAGCAGGAGGAGTAGGAGGATGTAGCTATTATAGAGGAGTAATAGCTGGTGGTGGCAGCAGAAAATTTGTTTTGTGTGGACCCTGGTGGTGGGAAACACAGTTTGAGACAGCAGGAGGAGGAGGAGAAAGATGCAGCTATTGTAGAGGCATAATGGCTGGTGGCAGACTGGCAGCTGAAGATACAGTTCTGTGTGGACCCTGGCAGTGGGGAACACAGACTGAGAAAGCAGGAGGAGGAGGTAGATGCAGCTATTGTAGTGGCGTAATAGCTGGTGGCAGACTGGCAGCAGAAGATTGTTCTGTGTGGACCCAGGTGGTGGGAAACACAGACAGCAGGAGGAGTAGGAGGATGTAGCTATTATAGAGGAGTAATAGCTGGTGGTGGCAGCAGAAAATGTGTTTTGTGTGGACCCTGGTGGTGGGAAACACAGTTTGAGACAGCAGGAGGAGGAGGAGAAAGATGCAGCTATTGTAGAGGCATAATGGCTGGTGGCAGACTGGCAGCTGAAGATACAGTTCTGTGTGGACCCTGGCAGTGGGGAACACAGACTGAGAAAGCAGGAGGAGGAGGTAGATGCAGCTATTGTAGTGGCGTAATAGCTGGTGGCAGACTGGCAGCAGAAGATTTGTTCTGTGTGGACCCTGGTGGTGGGAAACACAGACAGCAGCAGCAAAAGGAGGAGGTAGATGCAGCTATTGTAGTGGCGTAATAGCTGGTGGTGGCAGACTGGCAGCAGAAGATTTGTTCTGTGTGGACCCTGACAGTGGGAAACAAAGACAGCAGCAGGAGGAGGAGGAGATAGATGCAGCTATTGTAGTGGCGTAATGGCTGGTGGCAGACTGGCAGCAGAAGATTGTTCTGTGTGGACCCTGGCGGAGGTTCCAGGAAGCGGTCGCACTGCCGCAGTTGGGGCCTCCCCACAACTTGGATAGCACAGTTTTCATCCCAAACACCTCAAAAAAAATTGCACAATTTTTTGGGGCCTCACAGCTAGCAGCAGTGGCCTGTGGCACCCTGGCGGTGGGAGCACAGGCAGCAGGAGACAGGAGGAGGAGTATAACGTGTGGCAGCATAGATAGTCCATGGCACCTAGTGTTGGTACCACGGCACAGTTAAACCATAACAACCGTGAGGTTCCAGGAAGCGGTCGTACTGCCGCAATTGGGGGCTCCCCACAATTCGGACAGCACAGTTTTCATTCCAGACACCTTAAAAAAAGACACTATTTTTGGGCTTCACAGATAGCAGCTATGGCCTGTGGCACCCTAGCAGTGGGAGCACATGACGCAGGAGCAGGGCAATGCAGCAGCAGGTGTAACGTGTGCCAGCAGCATGCAGGAGATTGGACCATGGCACGTAGCGTTGGTACTACGGCTGTAAAAAAAATTGTGAACCAGGCTTATTAATCAGGACGGAGCCAGGAGGTTGTGGTGGTAAAAGGTGGTAAGGCAGGCATAGTGATTCCCAGCCATGTCATGTCCCCCTCTTGCCAACAACAGGGGCCAGGAAGTCACCTTCCACCCAAGCATGGTTCATCTTCAGAAACGTAAGTCTGTCCATAGCCTCTGGGGACAGACGAGATCGCTTCTCGGTGACCACGCCACCGGCTGCACTGAAGCACCTCTCTGACAGCATGCTGGAAGGCGGGCAGAACAGCACTTTCAGGGCGTACTGTGCCAACTCGCTCCACATATCCAAGCACTTGATCCAGTACTCCAAGGGGTCCACAGGGGTGTCGGTGTCAAGCCCACTGTAGGACCCCATATAGTCTGCCACCATCCATGTCGGGCGCCTTTTTCAGAGACAGCAGGTTTCTTGGGTGCCTGCTGCTGCTGGATGCAGGCACCTGCTGCTGTGCTGGCTGGACTCAGGACTGGCTGAACCAGGGACCACTGCAACTCCCTCATTCGGCGTGCAGGGTCTCCTCCTGCAGGCAGGAACTGACCCAGCTTCCCCTTCAGCCAGGAGTCCAGCATCATGGTGATCCAGATGTCCTCCCGAGCACACATCTGGATCACCATTGGGTCCTGCGCAGGCACCGCAGCATGTGCACTGAACTGCCATGGGGAAGAGGGACGCCACAGCAGACACGTTTTCACCCCCAGAGCCAACAGAGCCTCCTCCTCCTTCTCTGACCCCTGAGTCGGCCTCCTGCTCTCTCCACCCCCACACCACTGCAGCTGCTCTCGGCTGCGCATCCTCATCATCAAGGTCAGGGACTTCCAACTCCTTAAACTGCAAGTCCTCCTCCTCCTCATCCCCCACAGAGGTGGAATGTGCAGCTGGCTACTGCTTCTGCTGGGGGATGGCTGCCTCTCCCTCTTCCAGCAGACCCAAGAGGGCCCTGTCCAGCATGCAAACCAGGGGCACCAACTCACACACCAACGCACGGTCCCGGCTGACCATGTTTGGTGGCCTCCAGAAAGGGAGTAAGCACCGAGCACATCTGCTGCATGTGCCCCCAGTCAGCACTGGGGATGAGGGGCAGGAGGGTTGGTGGTGCTGATCCCGGACATGGTGGCGGCCACAGTGGCATTGGCCAGGTACTGGCTGACAGTCTGCCTCTGTTCAACCAGCCGCTCCAACATCGGCAGGGTGGAGTTCCAGCCTGTTGGAACGCCGATCATCAGCCGCTGCCTTGGCAGTTTCAGCTCCTCATGCAGGGCTTCCAAGGATGCTGAGGCACCAGCTGAGCAGCGTAAATGACCCACGGTTCTCCTTGCCACTCCCAAAGGAGTTTCCATCCCCTGGTAGGTGCGCAGGAATTTCTGCAACACCAGGTTCAGGACGTGGGCCAGACATGGTATGTGGGTGAGGTTTCCCCTGCCGATAGCAGCAACCAGGTTGGCCCCATTGTTGTACACCACCTCTCCGACTCTTAAGGGCCTCTGGGGGTCAACCAACTCCCCTCCTGCTCTTGGAGTTTGGCCATGACGTGGGCTGCCGTCAGCTTGGCTTTCCCCAGGCTGACCATCTCCAGCAGTGCTTGGCAGTGGCGGGGCTTCACACTGCTGCTGAGGTGGGAGTGTTTGGTGGCGGGTGTGCCGGAGGATAAAACTGGATCAGAGGAACCTGCTGCACTTCCCCTGACCCTGCTGCAGGGTGGCACCACCCACTGGGTAGCTGCTGCTGCTATGCCTGATGCTGCTGTCCCCTCCTCACCCCCCCTTCCAACAAACTGACCCAATGAACGGTAAAGGACAGGTAGCGGCCTGTCCCAAATCGGCTGCTCCATGAGTCCATGGTCACATGGACCCGCTCACCCACCACATGATCCAGCCCACATCCCACATTAGCCATCACAAAGCCTGGGGCGTCACACTGCAGGAGCGCATGCATGTCGCTCCCCTCTTGCACAAACGAATATGGCAGGAGCTGGGAGGACATGGCCGTGCAAGCAAGCCATTCAGCTGGCGGATGCGACAAGTCCTGATGAGGAAGGACTTGCTCAGCAGGGTCTGGTTGCATTTCTTGCTTGCACAGGAAGCGGAGGAGGGAGCAGAGGAGGCCACTGAGGACTGGCTGCCTGAACAGGCCTCAGTGTCGGCAGGAGTGGCAGAGGGGGTGTTTTTTTGCTGCTCTGATGACCACTGCCAGTGCCACCTTCCTTCAGCCTCTTGAACTCCTCATGCTCATCCAAATCCTTTTTTGCCAGATGGGTCAGGAGACTGGAGGTGCCATACTTGGAGGGATCACAACCTCTGCTCAGCCTCAGTTTGCACACATTGCAGATGGCAAACTTGCTGTCCACTGTGGGCAGAGAAAAAAACTGCCAGATTGGGGACATGAACATTACCTTACTCCCTGAATGGGATGCTGCTGCTTTTCTCACTGTGGTGGTTGGGGCCCGGGGTTGAGTGGTGCAGCTGGTGATAGTGGCAGAAGATGAAGCAGCAGGCTCTGGGTCCCGCATTCCACACCCACTGCTGCTCCTGCCAATGTCTGCAATGCTGATCCTCCGTGCTAGACCCTCCTCCTCCACAGAGCTGACATCCCCCTCCTGTGGATGGTAGTCATGGTCCGTCACCTCATCATCATTATCCGCCCCCTTCTCAAACAATTGCTGGGATGATGACCCCCCCCCCCCCAACTCCTCTTCTGCATCCACATCCTCAAAATCCCCACCAACCACCATCTTGAACTCCTCCTCCTCCTCATCTCACAATCTTCCCATCCTCAAAATCTCCTCCTCAAAAATGCCTGTAAAAGACCTGATGGCGCTCGCTGTGTTTGGGCTGAATAACAAGCTCACTGAGGGCAGGCTTCCCGCTGGGGTCGACATGATGACCCTCACAGGCACTGCTGGGCGACTGCTGCTGCTCCTGCGAACAGGAGTGCTGGTGGGGGTGGAGGTCTCTGTTGTAGAGCTGGTGGTGGTCTGCTCATCCACCATCAGCTCAATCACAGGCTCGGCGTCTTTCTCCTCCAATTTGCACCGGTCACCCTGCTGGAAAATGGCTGCTACACGCTGCTGCGCCTCTGCAGCTAAGACTCCCCCTAAGAGCTGGGCACCCAGTGCGTCCACAGCCAGTGGCTAGCGGTGGAATCGACACTGAGGCAGACCTGTCGACGGCGGCGGAAATGCTGCTCCCTCTCCTCTTGCCCTTGCTTTTCGTGCTGCCCCTCCTCCGGCTGCCAGTGCCAGGAGACATAATACAACTTTATATATCAAACATCAAACAAATGACAGCGCTCATAGGCTACAACTGAATTGTAGACCAACAGAGGCATGCAGAGCCCCACAGGGCTAAATATATGCCTTGAATGCAAATCAGATGCAAATCATGCACTAGTCCTAATCTATAATTTGAATGCAAATTGATGCACATGGATGCAGCTAGCCATAAGCATACTTACATGAGTTTTGTACAGCAGGAGACATTGGCAGCGCTTCCAAACAGAGGCTGCACCCGAATTGACTACCTGCCATAGGTGTGCAGAACTCCACAATTGTGGACTAAAATACACAACATGCATTCAAAATAGGTACAGCAAACACTGGCGCACAGAAGGGGGTATTCCGGGTGTACGGAATACCCCCCTGCACCGAGACCGGAAGTGGTATTTCCCATTGGCGACCTCCTCTGAATCCGAGCAGCGGCAGATGGTATAGCGCAGCTGCCGCCTGCTCGTGTGTGCGTCGAGGAGGTCGCTCTCTCTGACGAGCGGAGGGGGGCCCCGGACCGCGGCGCAGAATACATTACCTGTCTCGGCGGCGGCCGGGGGTGATGGCGTCCCACTGATCTCCATGGCTATGGTATGACTCTGAAGACGTGACGTCACCGCGCCACGCATCCTTCCCCTGATTGGACTGACTAGTCTTCCGTAGTGATGCTGGATGAGCTCGGGCGGTCTCTCCCCTCAGGCAAGTGCAGCCAGGGCTCACTTAGGAGGCAGGGCCGGCGCCTGGGGGGATGTTTGGAAGCCAGCCATTCTGGCTACATATACTGGGCATATACCCCTGCTTCATAACTGGGCACATATACCCCTGCTTCATATACTGGGCACATATACCCCTGCTTCATATACTGGGGACATATACCCCTGCTTCATATACTGGGGACATATACCTCTGCTTCATATACTGGGGACATATACGTCTGCTTGAACTGGGCACATATACCCCTGCTTCATATCTGGGCACATAATATACCCCTGCTTCATAACTGGGCACATATACCCCTGCTTCATATACTGGGGACATATACCTCTGCTTCATATACTGGGGACATATACCTCTGCTTCATATACTGGGGACATATACCTCTGCTTCATATACTGGGCACATATACCCCTGCTTCAACTGGGCACATATACCCCTGCTTCATATCTGGGCACATAATATACTCCTGCTTCATAACTGGGCACATATACCCCTGCTTCATATACTGGGGACATATACCTCTGCTTCATATACTGGGCACATATACCCCTGCTTCATATACTGGGCACATATACCCCTGCTTCATATACTGGGCACATATACCCCTGCTTCATATACTGGGCACATATACCCCTGCTTCATATACTGGGACATATTATACCCCTGCCTACATATACTGGGACATATTATACCCCTGGTTACATATACTGGGCACATATACCCCTGGCTACATATACTGGGCACATATACCCCTGCCTACATATACTGGGGGCATATACCCCTGGCTACATATACTGGGACATATACCCCCTGACTACATATACTGGGGACATATACCCCCTGGCTACATATACTGGGGACATATACCTCTTGCTACATATGCTGGGCACATATATCCCTGGCTACATATACTGGGCACATATACCCCTGCCTACATATACTGGGGACATATACCTATCTAATCTATACTGGGGACATATACCTATCTAATCTATACTGAGGGACATATACCTATCTAATCTATACTGGGGACATATACCTATCTAATCTACACTGGGGGCATATACCTATCTAACCTATACTGGGGGCAACTATATGGGCTACCTATACTTGGGGGGGAACCTATAGCTGGCTACCTATACTGGGGGTATCTATATCTGTCTCCACGTTGGGGGCGCATTTTACGCCCTCGTCCTGGGTGAAATTTAGCCTAGAAACTGCTCGTATTTGGCTCCACCCACACCATGTTTTGGTCACGCCCACACACCGCTTTCAGGAATCCCCCCCTTGGAAATCCTGGATTTGCCCCTGGCAAAGGAGGACATTAGCTTCAGCATAAATAATATGTGCACAAATTAATCCCTACTAGACTTCCCCACGGCGGTGACGGGTCCTCTCGGGGAAGACCTACCGCTAGTCTAACGATAAAAACACGATTTTTTCCTAGTGCTGCTAGTCATAAAATGGTATACACATTTTTCTCAAACAGACATCAAACAAATGACAGCGCTCATAGGCTGCATCTGAATTGTAGACCAACAGAGGCATGCAGAGCCCCACAGGGCTAAATACATGCCTTGAATGCAAATCAGATGCAAATCATGTACTAGTCCTAATCTATAATTTGAATGCAAATTGATGCACATGGATGCAGCTAGCCATAAGTATACTTACATGAGTTTTGTACAGCAGGAGACATTGGCAGCGCTTCCAAACAGAGGGTGCAGCCTCTGTTTGGAAGCGCTGCCAATGTATCCTGCTGTACAACTTTATATATATGTCCAATTGAAGTGGGGTACTTGTACTTTACTCAAATGTAAGTAGTAGTAGTAGTAGCAGTACTTCAACTAATGGAGTGACAGCAGAGTAGCAGACACTGACACACTAACTGACTGTCTGTCACACTCTAACAGCACTGCAATTAAATTAAGCATTCTCAGTACAAATTAGCTATATATAACTGGTAGTAGTAGACTAGTAGTAGTAGTAGAACTTCAAGTAACAGATAGAGATGTAGTGAACCCACAAATTTTGGTTTGCAATCCGCAAACGTGAACTTCTGCAAAAGTTTGCGAACCGGCAAATCATCGCGAACCGCCAATAGACTTCAGTGGGCAGGCGAACTTTCAAAACTACAAGTGATGGAAAAGATGTTTCAAGGGGTCTAAAACCTGGAGGGGGGGGGGGGGCATGGCAGAGTGGAGTACATGCCAAAAGTTCCGGGGAAAAATTACGAGTTTGACGCACAGCAGGTTATAGTCCCTAAAGGGCAAAAATCACACTGCATTCCTAAATTGGAGGCCTAAAGTGCTTGAAAACATCTTGCGTGTGTATACATGGATCAGGGAGTGTAATTAGTGTACTGCTTCACACTGACACACCAAACTCACTGTGTAACGCACCACAAACAGCAGTAGCTCAATGACATAACAACAGTGACTGAGTGTCCAGCTGATTGAATTTGGTCTGTCCACAATGGTCAGGTGTGCCCCCCAACACACTCATATAGCCGGTCATTGCTTCATTGTAATACGCAAGCCCTTCACCACGCCAAGGTAACAATCACGAAGGGGAATTGACACATAAATATGCCTTTTGTTTTGTTGCAGCCACAGTGCAGCCAGAAAAATTAGGCAGGCATGTACACGCATCAGAAAAATTATTATAGCAGTCGCTGCTAGTAGCGGCCTTAAAAATTCAGGTATGCACCTGGAGTCCTGGACCCTGTTGGTGGTGGCGGAGAAGGCAGTCAAGCGGCCTGCAGGCAGAGATGCTTTGTGGGGACTGACTTATTCTTTGGGCAGGCAGTCACACAGCGTGCAGGCAGAGATGCTGTGTGTGGGGACTGACATTGTCTTCGGGCAGGCAGTAGCCCTCCGGGATCTATGCCTCATTCATTTTGATAAAAATGAGGTACTGAACACTTTTTTTTTACCTAAATGACTTCTCTTGTCAGGGACAATGCCTCCTGCTGTGCTGAAGGTTTTTTCTGACAGGGTGCTTGAGGCGGGGCAAACCAAAAGTTTGATGGCAAATTGCGACAGCTCTGGTTACAGGTCAAGCCTGCGCACCCAGTAGTCCAGGGGTTCATCGCTGCTCAGAGTGTCTACATCCGCACTTAAGGCTTGGTAGTTGGCTACTTGCTGATTGAGCCGTTGGTGGAGGGTGAATCCGGAAGGGCTAAGGTAAGGCGTTGGACTAAAGAATGTTCGCATGTCCGACATCACCATGAGATCGTTGGAGCATCCTGTCCTTGCCTGCGTGGACATGGGAGGAGTGGCACCTTTATTCCATTGTGCTGTGACATCACCCTTAAACGCACTGTAAAGCATACTTCCCACATTGTGTTGCAAGTGCAGCATCCTTTCAGCCTTGTGGTTATTTAGTAACATCTCTGCCACTTAGTGCTTATACTGAGGGTCTAGTAGTGTTGCAACCCATTACAGGTCATTCCCCTTGAGTTTTTATACAGGGGTCCCTCAACAGGCTGGGCAGCATGAAAGACGCCATCTGCACAAAGTTGGATGCCGACGTACTAGCCATCTCGTCTTGCTCTTCCTCAGTGATGTCAGGTAAGTTCTCCTCCTTTCCTCAGCCACGAAAAACACCACTGGAAAGTTGAGCAGCACAAGCCCCCTGCGATGCCTGCTGCGATTGTTCTTTCGCCTCCTCCTAAAAAAACCACCTTCCTCATCCGACTCCTCTTCCCCAGATGACTCCTCCTCCTCCCCTCTCCTTTGTAATGCCGCAGGTGTTGATGATGATGCAGTTGATGTTTCCCACGACTCTTCCTCCTTTTCCTGATCACGCTCCTCTACAGCTTAATCCGCCACTCTACGCACGGCACGCTCCAGGAAGAAAGCATATGAGATCAAGTCGCTGATGGCGCCTTCACTGCGACTCACCAGGTTTGTCACCTCCTCAAACGGACGCATGAGCCTGCATTGTCCAGTACTTCGGCCAGAAAAACCCCAGCTCCCCAGAGCATGACCTTCCACTGTAGTTGTACAAATAGTTGTTGACGACTTTCTCCTGTTGTAGCAGGTGGTCAAACATTAGAAGCGTTGAATTCCAGCGAGCCAGGCTATCACAAATCAAGCACCTCACTGGCAAGTTGTTTCTCCGCTGAATATAGGCCAAGCGCGCCATGGCCATGTAGGAACGCCTGAAATGCCCACACACCTTCCTGGAATGCTTTAGGACCTCCTGTAGGCCTGGGTACTTAAACACAAATCTTTGTATTATAAGATTGAGCACATGTGCCATGCAGGGTATATGTGTCAACTTTCCCAAACTCAAAGCCGACAAGAGATTGCTGCCGTTGTCACACACCATGTTGCCGATCTCCAGTTGGTACGGGGTTAGCCACTGATCCACCTATTTGTTAAGAGCAGCCAGGAGAGCTGCTCCAGTGTGACTCTCAGCTTTGAGGCAAGACATGTCCAAGATGGCGTGACACCGTCGTACCTGGCATGCAGCATAGGCTCTGGGGAGCTGGGGGTGTGTAGTTGGAGAGGAGATCGCAGCACCAGCAGAGTGGCAGTGCCACTCAGCCGAGAAGGACGACTGCGAAGAGGATGTAGTAGGAGGAGAAGGAGAGGAGGTGGCAGCAGGCCTGCCTGCAAGCCGTGGAGGTGTCACAACTAGGTCCGCTGCACAGCCACTTACTCCCTGCTTGCCAGCAGTCACCAGGTTGACCCAATGTGCCGTATAAGTAATGTACCTGCCCTGATCATGCTTTGCAGACCAAGCATCCATGGTCAGGGGGACCCTTGACCCAATGCTGTGTGCCAGAAATGACACCACTTGCCTTTCAACATCACAGTACAGTTTGGGTATCACCTTTTGCAAAAATTAATTGCGGCCTGGTATCTTCCACTGTGGTGTCCCAATCGCCACAAATTTTCTGAAGGCCTCAGAGTCCACCAGCTGGTATGGTAAGCCAGCTGCCAGACGCTGGGCAAGGGGGTGACTGGCAGACATTGGCTTCTCCCACTCAAAGATTTCCTTCATGGACACCTGGCTGCTGCTGTGGGCAGAGGAGCAGGAACCGCTCAAGGTGAGAGGCGGAGTGGAGGAGGGTGGCTGTGAAGGTGCAAGGGATAAAGCGCTGAAGATGCTGAACTTGAAGGAAGAAGAGGAGGTGAAGGGTGGCTTTGCATTTGTGTGCTGCTTTTCCTCTCGTAGTTATCCCATTGCCGTTTGTACTTTCTCACCATGTGCCTTCGTAAGGCAGTTGTCCCTACGTGGGTCTTGGTCTTTCCACGACTCAATTTTTGCTGGCAGAGAGTACAGATGGCATTGCTCTCATCTGAGGCAGACACACAAAAAAAATTCCACACCGCTGAGCCCTTAGAATGATGGCACTTTGGTGGTGGCGTCAGCAGCTGACCTTGAAGGGCATGTTGGCTGGCTGTCCATAGGTGGCGATACATGCCGCCGGACACTGCCACAAACTGTTTCTGATGACGAGCTCCCCCTGCTTCTTTCAGCAACTCGTCTCCTCCTACTCCTTTCTGACTCCCCCTCTGAACTGTCCCCCTTTTCATCTTTTCTATTGGGAACCCACGTGACATTCATGGAAGTATCATCATCATCATCATCATTTATCCTCCACAGCTTCACTTGTATCAGACACCTCCAAAACTGCACCAACAACAGGCACTTCATCATGCTCACACTTTAGGTCCATACTGGCGCCTAACTCAGACATATGAGGTGGTGGTGTAACATGCTTAGTGCTTTCATCTTGTAACAATAATGGCTGTGAATCAGTTAATTCCCCAACAAATAACTCCAGTGAAGTGTCAAATGGAGCGGATGTAGTGCTAATAGTAGCAGTGGTGGCTGTGAAGGAAGATATGTCATGGTTCCGTGCGGAAGCTGAGGAAGATGAGGTGTTAAATAGTCAACTACAGCCTAGCAATCTTGGGAGTTGATGGCACATGCCTTCTAAACACTGTACTTTGGTCCAAGACTGCCCAAAATCACATCAGCACAACCTCAAACAGACCTGCCGGGTGGCCTGCCTCTGGCTCTGCCTCTTGTTTTGTCCATATTAGGGGGGATGAAGTGAAAGGTATGCACTGACTTGACTAATACAATGTGCAGTCACACAGGTGCAGTGAAAATGAATCCACTGACTGCTGGTAAATAAAACTGTGCGGTCACACAAATGCAGTGAAAAGGTTGCATTGACTGCTGGTATAACAATGTGCAGTCACACAGATGCAGTGAAAAGGTTGCAGTGACTGCTGGTATAACAATGTGCAGTCACACAGATGCAGTGAAAAGGTTGCAGTGACTGCTATATAAAACAGCGTGCGGTAACACAGGTGCAGTGAAAAGGTTGCAGTGACTGCTATATAAAACAGCGTGCGGTAACACAGGTGCAGTGAAAATGGATGCACTGACTGCTGGTATATAAAACAGTGTGTGGTCACACAGGTACAGTGAAAAGTATGCAGTGACTGGTATCACAATTACTCACTATACAATTTGCAGCAGTCACACTAGGCACTAAATTTGCTGGGCCTGGCACAGTATAGCAATTAGCAAGGGCCAGCTGCGACAGACAGGGCTGTATATGCAGTGTCAGTGGGCTACACACACACAAAAAAAATAAAACACATCACAAGAACATTAGCTCTCAAAAGAGCTGTTTTGGTGGTTCCTTTCAGCAAAAAATATCAGCAAGGAGCTAGCTAACAATAGCCTAACTAAACTTTCCCTATGTCTGCACCAACCTCTCTCACTTCTCTCACTAATACAGCAGCACACAGAGTGAGAACATGGCCGATGCTGCTCCCTTATATAAGGGGGGGGGGGGGGGAATCCAGGAGGGAGTGCAGCCTGATTGGCTGCCATGTGTCTGCTGACTGATGTAGAGGATCAAGGTTTAGCCCAATGATGTAGTATAGGGGCAGGGTCGAACTCGCATAAAGTCTGCGATCCGATGCGAACGCGAACCCGCGTTGTTCACGTGAATAAGTTTGCATGCAAACCGTTTGGGACATCTCTACTTACTGCCTGTCTATCTGTCACACTATCAGCACTGCAAGTAAATTAGGCTAACTCAGTACAAATTAACTATATATAACTGGTAGTAGCAGCAACTAACGGAGTGACAGCAGAGTAGCAGACACTGAAACACTAACTGTCTGTCTATCTGTCACACTAACAGCACTGCAAGTAAATTAGGCTAACTCAGTACAAATTAACTATATATAACTGGTAGTAGTAGTAGTAGTAGTAGTAGTAGTAGTAGTAGTAGTAGTAGTAGTAGTAGTAGTAGTAGTAGTAGTAGTAGTAGTAGTAGTACTTCAACTAATGGAGTGACAGCAGAGTAACAGACACTGCACACTAACTGTCTGTCTATCTGTCACACTAACAGCACTGCAAGTAAATTAGGCTAACTCAGTACAAATTAACTATATAGTTACATAGTTACATAGTTATTATGGTTGAAAAAAGACATACATCCATCCAGTTCAACCAGTACAAAGTACAACTCCAGCCTGCACCCTCACAAATCCCTGTTGATCCAGGGGAAGGCGAAAAAACCCTTACAAGGCATGGTCCAATTAGCCCCAAAAGGGAAAAATTCCTTCCCGACTCCAGATGGCAATCAGATAAAAATCCCTGGATCAACATCATTAGGCATTACCTAGTAATTGTAGCCATGGATGTCTTTCAACGCAAGGAAAGCATCTAAGCCCCCTTTAAATGCAGGTATAGAGTTTGCCATAACGACTTCCTGTGGCAATACATTCCACATCTTAATCACTCTTACTGTAAAGAACCCTTTCCTAAATAAATGGCTAAAACGTTTTTCCTCCATGCGCAGATCATGTCCTCTAGTCCTTTGAGAAGGCCTAGGGACAAAAAGCTCATCCGCCAAGCTATTATATTGCCATCTGATGTATTTATACATGTTAATTAGATCTCCTCTAAGGCGTCTTTTCTCTAGACTAAATAAACCCAGTTTATCTAACCTTTCTTGGTAAGCGAGACCTTCCATCCCACGTATCAATTTTGTTGCTCGTCTCTGCACCTGCTCTAAAACTGCAATATCTTTTTTGTAATGTGGTGCCCAGAACTGAATTCCATATTCCAGATGTGGCCTTACTAGAGAGTTAAACAGGGGCAATATTATGCAAGCATCTCGAGTTTTTATTTCCCTTTTAATGCATCCCAAAATTTTGTTAGCTTTAGCTGCAGCGGCTTGGCATTGAGTACGATTATTTAACTTGTTGTCGATGAGTACGCCTAAGTCCTTCTCCAAGTTTGATGTTCCCAACTGTATCCCATTTATTTAACTACTGTATATATAACTGGTAGTAGTAGTAGTAGTAGTAGTAGTAGTAGAACTGCAACTAACATAGTGACAGCAGAGTAGCAGCAGTGACAGCAGTGCTGTCACACTCTAACAGCACTGCAATTAAATGAAGCTAACTCAGTACAAATTAGCTATATATTAATGGTAGTAGTTACAGTAATACTAGTAGAACGTTAACTAATGGAGTGACAGGCGCACACACTAACTGTCTGTCTATCTGTCACACTGACTCTAACAGCACAGCAGCACTGCAGTAACTATTTGTAGTAAATAAAGCTAACACAGTAGTAGTACTCTAACTAACTACACAATAACACTAGTAGTAGTACAGTAATATAGTACCTAACCTACAGGCTATACTGTAGCTAAGACTAGCAGCAGGCCTAGCCTGCGCACACATGCCCTAACTAAGCCTAGCAGCTGCAGCACTGAGTCTGACCAGACGTCCCATTTTACCTGGGACACGTCCCAGTTTCAGGGTCCCCTGTCCCAGGCTGCAATGTATAGCAGGTTATGTCCCACTTTTGGCCGCCAGGTGTCCCAGCCATGAGGTAATGTTTGGCTTATTTACCATTTGTGGAGCCGAGTAATAGTTTTCTGCTGCATTTCATGTGCCTGAGGTAACAGTAGTTGCATTTCATTTGTCGGAGGTGACTGTTATTGCAATTCATGTGTCAGAGCTAACTGTTGCTGCCATAGCTCCCAACTGTCCCTTCTTTGGGAGCCCTGCCCCTCTTTCCTCCTCATTTGTCCCTCTTTCAGGACTTTGTCTCTCATTCTATGTAAATATATATATTTCTCTATTAAAAAATGTGTTTGATTGAGCATGCTGGACATGGCACTTGGCAGTGGCACTTGGCACGTGGCACATGGTAGGTAGCACTTAGCACGTGCAAAGTACCACGTGCAAAGTGCCACGTGCAAAGTGCCCAGTGCCAGTGCCAAGTGCCAAGTTACACGTGCCAAGTGCCATGTGCCAAGTGACAGTCAGACAGCAGAGAAGAAGACACTAACTGGCACTGCTCAGCAGCACAGCAGGTAACACAGTAGTACTACTACTCTACTACTACTCTAACAACTACTAGCACTGACTGCAGTACTACAGTACTAACTACACAATAACACAGTAATCCTATTCCGCAACCTTACCTATACTGTAGCTAAGGCTAGCTGGCCAGCAGGTAGCAGCTGGCCTATAGTGTTGATTGAACAGTGCTCGGCACTGTTCGTTATTCCCCGAACATTGGCGTGTTCGGGTCGAGCACAGCCGAGCACTGCATGGTGCTCGGCCACGCTGTTCGGTCTCCTCCCCTCACTTATTGGCACCTTTGCAGGCAGCCAATAAGCGGTGACGATGCTTTTTCCACAGCTATGGTCACACAGCCTAGCTGGCTGTGACCATAGCGGTGATTGGCCGAGCGGGTCACGTGTTCGTGTATATAAATACCAGAACGTGCACCTGGCTCCGCCATTCGCATTGGGGTTTAGCTTGGGGTAGGTAGGAGACAGAGCTAGTGGTTAGGTGCCAGCACTGCCAGCCAGGCCAGCCACAGTGCCCCAGCCTCACCACCACTGCCAGCAGCAGCCACAGTGCCCCAGCCTCACCACTGCCAGCAGCAGCCGCAGAGCCCCTGCCTCACCACTGCCAGGCATTGGCAGCAGCCACAGTGCCCCAGCCTCACCACTGGCAGCAGCCACAGTGCCCCTGCCTCACCACTGCCAGCAGGCACTGCCAGCCCACTGCCAGCAGGCATTGTCAGCAGCCACTGTGCCCATTTTTTTTGTTGCCAGGCCAGCCACAGTGCACCTGCCTCACCACTGCCAGCAGGCACTGCCAGCAGCCACAGTGCCCATCTTTTTTGTTGCCAGCCACAGTGCACCTGCATCACCACTTCCAGCAGGCACTGCCAGTAGCCACAGTGCCCTTATTTGTTGTTGCCAGCCACAGTGCACCTGCCTCATCACTGCCAGCAGACACTGTGCCCATCTTTTTTTTTTTGGCAGCCACAGCATACCTGCCTCACCACCACTGCCAGCAGGCACTGCCAGCAGCCACTGTGCCCATCATATTTGGTCCCACCCAGGCCAACCACTGTCAGCGTGTTTGTGCCAGGACACTGAGGGCAGCCTTTTTCCGGCTGCCAGCTGCAAAAACTTGTGCCCATCATAAAAAGCACAGTTTATTGCATTTTACGGTTGTTTATTGTTGAAAAAAAAGCAGTACTTTCAGTGCCAGCTGGGAACAGTTGTACCCATAAAAAAACACACTTTATTGCATTTTACTCTTGCTCAGTGTTGTATAAAAAGCAGTACTTTCAGTGCCAGCTGGGAACAGTTGTGCCCATAAAAAAACACACTTTATTGCATTTTACTCTTGCCTATTGTTAAAAAAAAGCAGTACTTTCAATGACAGCTGGGAACAGTTGTGCCCATAAAAAACACTTTATTGCATTTTACTCTTGCTTATTGTAGCCAAAAAAAAACAGTACTTTCAGTGCCAGCTGGGAACAGTTGTGCCCATAAAAAACACACTTTATTGCATTTTACTCTTGCTTAGTGTTGTATAAAAACACAGTACTTTCAGTGCCAGCTGGGAACAGTTGTGCCCATAAAAAACACACTTTATTTCATTTTACTCTTGCTCAGTGTTGTATAAAAAGCAGTACTTTCAGTGCCAGCTGGGAACAGTTGTGCCCATAAAAAACACACTTTATTGCATTTTACTCTTGCTTATTGTTGAAAAAAAAGCAGTACTTTCAGTGCCAGCTGGGAACAGTTGTGCCCATAAAAACACACTTTATTGCATTTTACTCTTGCTTAGCGTTGTATAAAAAGCAGTACTTTCAGTGCCAGCTGGGAACAGTTGTGTCCATAAAAAAAAACACTTTATTGCATTGTACTCTTGCTTATTGTTGCCAAAATAGCAGTACTTTCAGTGCCAGCTGGGAACAGTTGTGCCCATAAAAAAAAACCACACTTTATTGCATTTTACTCTTGCTTAGTGTTGTATAAAAATGCAGTGCCAGCTGGGAACAGTTGTGCCCATAAAAAATACACTTTATTGCATTTTACTCTTGCTTATTGTTGAAAAAAAAGCTTTACTTTCAGTGCCAGCTGGGAACAGTTGTGCCCATAAAAAAAACACTTTATTGCATCTTATTCTTGCTTATTGTAGCCAAAAAACACAGTACTTTCAGTGCCGGTTGGGAACAGTTGTGCCCATAAAAACACACTTTATTGCATTTTACTCTTGCTTAGCGTTGTATAAAAAAGCAGTACTTTCAATGCCAGCTGGGGACAGTTGTGCTCATAAAAAAAAAAAAACACTTTATTGCATTTTACGGTTGCTGGGATCAGTTGTGCCCATAAAAACACAGTTTATTTAATGTTACTCTTGCTTATTGTTGAAAAAAACAACTTTATTTATTTTTTCCGCGGAAGGGTCAGAGGGGATCTGCAAACAAATAAGCTAAAATATGATAAATTGATTTGGACTAATAGATAAGAATAATAGCCTCCTTTTCTTGGAAAGAAGGAGACTATATGGGTGACCAACTGGGGGTGAGGGGACATGGGAAAATAGGGGTTGAGGCTACATATACATATAGATGGGCACTGAGCCCCATAAAGGCACAGGATTGGGGAGGGGAATAATAAGGTATAGGGTAGCACGGGTTAGTTAGACACGTTTGTACTGGAGTAGGAAGGCAAGAGGGAGATTGAGGAGGGGTAGAGGGGGGGGGGTAGTTAAGGAAATAGGGATAAGAAAGCACCCTTACTCAGTCAACCTGGGAAAAGAAAAATAGAGATAAAGACGGTGAGATAATTCCATAGGGGGGAGGCAGAAATCATTTGGTGTTTTTTTTTTTGGGGGGGGGTTATTTTTTTTATTTTATTTATTTTTTCCTCTCTCTGGAAGTAATAACAAAGGGAGAGGGAGGGGGGGCTCTTACATTGGGTTGCCATGCGACACTACACCCCACAGGGCAAAATGCCCAATACAGGTAGGGAAGGATACACTAGGACCTACAGGATAAGAGTAGAATGCTCAGAGGCATTTGGGGGGGAATGCTGGTGTAGGTGGAACCTGCACAGAAGAAAAACTGGTTGGGCAGAATGAAAGATGCGGCTTGGAGGTGAATGTGTGCGAGTGTGGTGGTGGTGGTGGTGGGGGGGGGGGGGGGAATTGGAGCAGGGGAAAAGATTTAAAACAGAAAAAAAGGTATGAATCGCCTTAATATTATGTCTCTGAATGCCCGAGGCCTAAATAAACCGGAGAAGAGGTCCTCCCTATTACAAGAGATGTTTAAGGCCAAAATCAAGATAGCATTTATACAGGAAACCCATTTTAAAAATTCAGCTCACCCTAAATTAACCAACAAAAGATATCCCCTGGCGATATATAGTAACGCAGAAGAGGCAAAAAAGAGGGGAGTGGCTATAGTGTTTGCTAAAGGAGTGATAATAGAGGAAGAAGAGACCTATAGAGACGATGAGGGAAGATTCCTCCTAGTAAAGGGATTGTATGAGAATAGGAAGATAACATTTGGCGTTTTTTATGCACCAAACAGTAAGCAATTGAATTTCTTAGAAAAATTCACGAGAGCAATAGATGATTTCGCTGAGGAAGATATAATAGTGGGAGGAGACATGAATTACATTGGAACCTTTGATAGATTCATCCTCGGGTAAATCATTTCTCACCTATAAAGGGATCAAAAGGGGTAGAAAATTGATTCAGGATAGGCAGTTATTGGATATTTGGTGCCTCCAGCGCCCCACGACAAGGGATTATACGTTCTATTCGGCCCCACATAAAATGTACTCGCATATTGATTGCATATTGGTGTCGCATAACCTCCTGTCTGAACGTGTGGATACGTCTATAGGATGCACTACACTATCTGATCATGCACCAGTTTACTTGGAAATATACCCAGCAACTAAAAAGGGAAAGCCCCCTCAATGGAGGTTAAATGCCTACCTGCTACAAAGAGAAGATATTAAAGGGAGAATAATAGATAATATAGAATCCTATTTTAATATCAACAAAGGGGGGGAGACATCATCGATGATTATATGGGACGCACACAAATGTGTAATAAGGGGGTGACTTATCCAGGAGGGGAGTAGGGCTAAGAAGGAAGGAGAGAGAATAAGGAAGGAGCTACTATCTAATATTGAGCGACTGGAGAGACAACACAAAGAATCTATGGAGAAGGAGATACTAGGTGAGTTGGCAGTAGAAAGGGAAAAATACAAAAAGTTAATGTTTACACAAGCAAGATTTGCGATCCAGAGATGTAAGAAAACTTACTATGAACATGGGAACAAAGGAGGAAGTCTCTTAGCAAGAGCACCCCTGAGGTGCCCCTGCTAAACCGCCGCTATCGCGCCACTAAACGGGGGTCCCTTCACCCCCAAACCCCCCACTGCAACACTTGGTCGCAGACTTGGTCGCTCCTGGAGGCAGGGCTAACGGCTGCAGCCCTGCCTCCAGTCGCGTCTATCAGCGTCTATCAGCGGCGCATCGCCGCCTCTCCCCCGCCCCTCTCAGTGAAGGAAGACTGAGAGGGGCGGGGGAGAGGCGGAGATACGCGCTGACAGACGCGCGTGGGGCATGGCTGCGGCGGTTAGCCCTGCCCCAACCAGGAAGCACTCCCCAGCTGTACAGAGGGGATTTGGGGGTGAAGGGACCCCGTTAAGCCACGGGATAGCGGCGGTTTAGCAGGGGCACACATTCCCCTGCTATTTATGAGGTCTGAAGCGAGATTTATTCTCGCTTCAGACTCTCTTTAAAGCCCAACAACAGGCTAATTATATTCTGTTTATCAATTATGTCAATTCTAAAAAACATCATAGAAATGAATAAATGGCAAGGATTTTTAAAGATTACTATGAAAAACTATATGGAATAGGGAGAGAAGGGACACAGAATCAGAAAATTAAAAGAAGTCAGGTAATTGACGAGTATATCCGTGAGTCTGGCATGCCGAGGATAGCAGAGGAGGATAGGAAAAAGTTGGAGGAACCCATATCAGTAGAAGAGGTAAAGAGGGCCATAGCTCACTCATCGGTAGGTAAGGCACCGGTCCCAGATGGGTTTGGGGCAGAATATTATAAATGCTTTGAACCCATCCTGGCACCACATCTGGCTGACGCACTGAATTAATTGGTAGGAAGAGGAGAGGGAGGAGCCCAATTTGGTAGGGACTCGGAGTCTCAAATTACTGTAATAATGAAAAAGGATAAAGATCCGAGTCAATGCGCTAGCTATAGACCAATATCTTTGCTGAATGTGGACCTGAAACTGGGGGCACATATATTGGCAACACGGTTAACAGGACTAATCTCAGAGCTGATCCATGCTGATCAAGCAGGATTTATAATGCAGAGGGAGACGCGCGTTAATATCACCAGAGCAGTGATGCTCCTACAGTATGCAAAGGAATCCCGGTCCCCTGTCATGTGCCTCTCGACTGATGCCGAGAAGGCATTTGACAGGGTAGACTGGGACATTATGAAGGCAGTCCTGGGCCACATTGGCCTGGGAGAGAACATGTTGAGTCGAATATTAGCCTTGTACTTGAATCCGACTGCTAGAATTAAGGTAAATGGGGTATTATCAGAACATTTACGGATATTCAATGGAACACGCCAGGGCTGCCCCCTCTCCCCGTTAATTTTTGTGCTGACGCTAGAGCCATTCTTGAGAAGGGTCAGAGCAAATGTTGACATAACGGGGCTGGATATGGGAAATAGGACACATAAGGTGGCCGTCTTTGCGGACGACATTCTGTTCTTTCTATCAAACCCTAGAGTGTCATTACCATGTTTACTAGAAGAGTTGAATAAATACAAATACCTCTCAAGGTGTCAGATTAACTGGGGGAAATGTGAGGCTTTGGGAATAGCCATGGATCAGAAAGAGATTGAACAACTAAAAGAAAATTTCCCAATTAAATGGGTGGCCCCCACATTGAAATATCTAGGGATAAACATTTCACCAGAAATACAAGAATTATATCAAAGTAACTATAAGAGTATAGCACAAGAGGTGAAACAAGATTTAAATAGATGGAATAGGCCGGAATTTTCATGGTTAGGAAGGATTAGTATTTTAAAAATGAACATTATGCCGAGATTAATATATATTTTCCAATCGCTGCCTTTTGCAGTACCAGCTGCCTTCTTTACTCTATTAAGAAGGGAATTCCTAAGGTTCATTTGGTACTCCAAGCCACCTCGTATGAAATATAGAATAATGACCCAGCCCAAGGAGAAAGGGGGATTGGCGGTTCCGAATCCCCAGCTATATCATGCAGCAGCCTCCCTGAATAGGATCGTAGATTGGCATAAGAATAAAAAAGATAAAATCTGGATAGAAATTGAGCAGAATTTAGTGAATGCACCACTTATGGGGATACCGTGGATGAATAGGAAAACTGGCAGCGCGCATTTGGCAGAATGTTTTCTGAATAATGCATTGAAAATGTTATATTTATATAGGCGGAGAATCCAACTGATAAATCAACCTTCTCCACTCCTCCCATTCTTGGATAACCCAGAGTTCATACAGGGATGTCAAAAGAATTCATATGCTTCTTGGAGGGGACAACAACCACTAAGAGCAGGGATGTTGGTGAGAGAAGGGGAGTGGGAACCCCTAATAAAGTTCTTTGATAGCACTCAGAAGTACAAAAAAGAACAGTGGAACCTCTTGCAATTTAGATCATTTCTTAGGACACAGGGTACAAAGGAGGAGTTCTCTAAAGAATTAACTCCATTTGAGAAGCTATGTATTGAAGAGGGACGAAGTAAAGGTACCCTCTCAAAAATGTATAGTATGCTAAATGTTGGGCATGACCTAACAAATAGTTGGATAGCCAAGTGGCAGAGGGATATTCAGAGAGACATCACGGATGTAGAATGGAAAAATGTCCTATATTTTATGCATAGGAGTTCGGTCTCCATCAGGATTCAGGAATCTGGAGTTAAGGTAGTGAGTAGATGGTACTATACACCTAGTACACTGGGTAAGATGTTTACGGGAGCCGACCAGGGATGTTGGAGATGTGGGAAGGAAAGAGGGAACCTAATACATATATTTTGGCAATGTGCAAATATTAAATCATTCTGGAGCGAAGTGAGAAGATATATTAATGAGATAGTGGGATGGATGCCACCAGAGGACGCAGGGTTCTTTCTTTTACATGCCAATGCGATTAGCACAGAGAAATATAAAAAAATCGGTCATAAAACATTTAATAAATGCATCAAGAAAATTAATACCAAGATGGTGGAAGACGACCCACATACCAACTATAGGTGAATGGATGAGAGAGGTATCCCATATATTCAATATGGAACAATTAATCCAGGAAAACAGAGGAGGGGAAAGGCAATTCAAACAGACCTGGAAGAAGTGGGAAGAATTTATAGAAACCGATGAATACAGAAATACATTAAGTAGTTTTGACCAGGAAATTGGGACCGGGCATGCATAAGGGACAAGTAAAAGGCTAATAGATTGAGAGAGGCAAATCAAAATTGTGTTCTGAGGATTCTCCTCTTCGCTCCTTCTCGGACCCCTCCCCCCCCCCGATCGGTGAGTGGTGATTGGAATGATGTGAAAGTAGAGTGGATGGAAGAGGAGGTGACTGAGGTGGAGGGAGGGGAGCAGGGGTGAGGAGTGTAGAGAAGAATGGGGAGTGAGTGGGATTGGCAGTTGAAGTAATAGTTAATTATTATTTGATATATTTAATGGCAAGGAGACAGATGAAAGGACCATTTGTTACTAGAAACCTGAGGGGTGTGGTGTCCTGGTGTGGAGCATCATTTAAGAATGTTTTATAACTGAAATATGATCCCCTCGTAATTAAGTGAATGTGATTTGAATGTGTAAAGAGCTACAACAGTACTTTCAGTGCCAGCTGGGATCAGTTGTGCCCATAAAAAAAAACACAGTTTATTGAATTTTACTCTTGCTTATTGTTGAAAAAAAAAAAAAACAGTACTTTCAGTTCCAGCTGGGAACAGTTGTGCCCATAAAAAAACACAGTTTATTGAATTTTACTCTTGCTTATTGTTGAAAAAAAAGCAGTACTTTCATGGCTAGCTGGGAAAACTCTTGCCCATAAAAAAAAAAAGTTTATTTCATTTTTCTTTGTGACAAGTAACGACTACTATGAAGAAATCCAGTGAAAGAGGGAGGGACAGGGGAAGTGGTGTTTCCCCGATGGTTCACGTAGAGGCCATGTTCGCGCACCAAAGAAAACCCACTCAATACCGCCCATCTTGTAGGGGCAAAAAAACAACCCTCAATAACCTACAAGAACGGGACCAGGTAGTTAATTGGTTGACCTCTCAAGCGTCCAGCAGCGGGTTAAGCACCACCCCATCCTTGTCAGGCACGAGGTCCTCTGCCAGTTACAAGGAGCCAATGGGCACAAACGTGACACAACCGGTAGCTACACCATGCACACAATGGCCACATACCGAGTCCGACCAATTGTTCCACGACACAATGGGATATTCGCAGGAGCTATTCTCCCCCCCCCCCCCCCCCGATGTGCAACCTTGCATCTGTGAACGGTCAATGGAACAGCAACAAATCTTGGGCCTGGATTCACAAGCAGTGGATGCTAAAATGCACCAATTACTGAAAGGCAGAGCGAGGACGAAGACACCCAAATCTCGCAATGTGCGCAGGAATTTGAATCGCAGGAGGTCTGCCAAGATGAGGAAGAGATGGGATTGAGGTGCGCAGAGGTTGTTCTGAGGAGCTCTACTCCAGTGCACACATGAGATGAAAGAGGAGGTTACGGACGATGAGTTCATAGATCCAACATGGGAAGCAGGCCATCTCCGTTGGGATAGCACTACAGATGAGTCATCTGAAGAACCCACTTCTGCAAGAGTTCGCATTGTGCCACAAAGTATTCAGGGAATATCGACCACAACAAGCGCACAAGTGAGACGCAAAAGAGGCATGCGCCAAACTCGCCAGCAAAGCAGTAGGTCTTCAAAAGTCTGGTCTTTTTTTTTTTGACGACAGCAGGGAGGATGTAACCAAAGGTGGTTTTCAAGGTGTGCAGGACCACAATGAGCAGGGGAAAAAATGTCAACAACCTCACCACCACCAGCATGCTCCGGCACATGGAAGCCAAACATCGCAATCTGTGGGCAGACACACAAGGCTAGGGTACTGGCTCGCTTCCAGCCCCCATTTTGGACACCAGACCCTTCTCAGCAACCCAGCCATTATGTTTTGGCCAACTATCAGTACCCAATGTCAGTCGCAGCAGTAGTGCTCTTGACTGTTCCCAGTCATCATCGACAACAACCAACTGCCCTTCAGTGTGCAAGCCTACTGTTAAGTTGTCTGTCCCGGAGATGTTGCAGCGCAGGAGAAAATTGCCAGCAAACCACCCCCGAGCCATGGCACTAACAGCCAGCATTGCCAAATTCCTGGCCTGCGAAATGCTGCCATATAGAGTGGTGGAAACAGAGAGCTTCAAATCCATGATGTCGATGGCCATACCACGTTACGTGGTTCCCAGCTGCCACTACTTTGCGCGCTGTACTGTGCCAGCATTACAGGAGCACGTGGTCGCAACCATCACCCGAAGCCTGAAAAATGCAGTTGCCTGCAAGGTTCACCTCACCATTGACACGTGGATGAGTGCATTTGGCCAGGGTCAGTACATCTCCCTTACGGCGCACTGGGTGAACCTTGTGGAGCCTGGGAGTGACTCCTGACCCGCTATGGCACAGGTTTTGCCAACACCTCAAATAGCCGGACCTGCGTTGATCACACCTACCTCTCTGGCTCATTCTCCTCCACCGCCTCTCCAAACTCTACCTCATCCGGCAGCGCTAACTCAGCAATAGGTGCATGGAAGCGGTGCAGCACAGCTGTTGCCATGCATCAGCAGGCCTTATTAAAGCTGATGTGCCTTGGAGATGAGCAGCACAAAGGTGCTGAAATTTGGAAGGGAATACAGGAACAGACCCAGTTGTGGCTGGCACAGCTGGACCTGGAACCAGGCCTGGTTGTGTGTGATAATGGGAGCAATCTCATAAGCGCGTTACAGTTGGCAAAGCTGAGACACATCCCTTGCCTGGCCCACGCTCTGAACCTAGTGGTTCAGCGGTTCCTGAGGACATACCCAGATGTGGCGGATCTTCTGCAGAAGGTGCAAAGCATTTTCGCAAATCCAGTATCACTTCGGCTGCACTCACCAAGTTGCAGCAGCGATTCAGTCTACCCAACCATCGCTTGGTGTGTGATGTCCCCACGCACTGGAATTCGACACTGCACATGCTAGCACGCCTTTGCGAGCAGAAGAGTGCAGTAGTCCAGTATCCAGTATCTGATAGAGCAGTACCGAGGCTTATCCAGTCAGCTGCCAAACTTCTGTGGTTCAGAATGGGCCACCATGTTGGACCTCTGCGAAGTCCTCCAAAATGTTGAGCAATTGACGTTGCTTGTGAGCGATGATAACTCATTAGTCAGCATTACAATACCACTGCTGTGTTTACTGAAGAGATCAATGTTGAAGATCAAGGAAGACGCAATCAGGATGGAAGAGGAGGAGTCCAGAGAGGAAACTGCTCAGCGTGATATCGACATCAGGCAATCTGCCTCAGGAACTGCTGCTCCCTTGTATGATGAAGAGGACGAGGAACAGCTGAAGTTGGAGCAGGACATGGATGACTCCACTGCCAAGGGACATGGCCGTGCACGTTTGACTTCCACAATTCAGCGGGAATGGGCAGGAGAAGACAAGGAAGAAGGTGGGCACGATGCTGGTGCATCACAAGCAAGTACAGAACATGATGATGATGACGAGCAACCTGTTGGGACTCTGGCTCAGTTCATGTTAGGCTGCATTGAACGCGACCCGCGCATTGTCCGAATTCTGGCGGACGTGGATTACTGGGTTTATACCCTTTTGGATCCACGGTACAAATAAAATTTTTCAACATTGATTGAAGAAAGTGTCAGGTAAAAATGCAAGAATGCCAGAAGGCCCTTGTGGAGAAATTGGTGAGGAGATTTGCATCCTCCTCCAGCCACGCCGACAGACTGACTTCCGCTAACCCAGGACTAGGAGGGGAGCAAAGAACAACACAAGCTGCAGCTAGTGCCCACAAGGGAATGGTATCGGCAGTGTCCAGAGTGTGGCAAAGTTTTCTGACACCCAGGCAGCAGCCTGGAACAGCATTTGCGCAGTTCCACCTCCAACACAGCTCGCCTGCAGAGGATGGTCAAGGACTACATGTCAGATGGCGTAGCCATGTTCAACGATCCATCAGTCCCCTTTAATTATTGTGTCTCTCTAAGCTAGACACCTGGCACGAACTGGCACTGTACGCAATAGAGGTTCTGGCTTGCCCTGCCGCCAGCGTTATGTCCGAACATTGTTTCAGTGCTGCCGGAGGCATCATTACAGATAGGCGTATCCGCCTCTCCACAGCAAACGCAGACCGTCTGACACAAATAAAAATGAACAAATTGTGGATTGGAACCGACTTCGCAACACCCCCCCGACCAAGCACCATGAACATCTGTGCTGGATTAGCGTTGCTGGTCCCAGATAGGAATAGGACTGCTTTTCAGGAATATCTCATTTCTATTATATTTATCAATGCATTGCGACAAAAGGCATTGCTTTAAAGAGAATCTGTACTTTAAACTTCTTACAATAAAAAGCATACCATTTTATTCATTATGTTCTCCTGGGCTAATCGAGCCGCCGGATCGCCTCGTGTAGATGAGGCTTAAGACAGAGCACATTTGAACAGCTATAAGATATAACATATAGGATAGAAGAAATAAGGCTCAACATTTTGTTACAGAGTCTCTTTAAGCATGCATTTTGTCCTCATGCAAGGCCAGGGTTGTGTCACAAAGCGTGGCCTTGTTCTTCTGTACCTCCTCTTCCATCCTGTGTGCTGGGTTAGCGTTGCCGGTCCCATTGGTAGGACTGCTTTTCAGGAATATCTTATTTCTATTATATTTATCAATGCATGGTGACAAAATGCATGGCTTTAAGCATGCATTTTGTCCTCATGCAAGGCCTGGGTTGTGTCACAAGCGTGGCCTTGTTCTTCTGTACCTCCTCTTCCATCATGTGTGCTGGGTTAGCGTTGCCGGTCCCATTGGTAGGACTGCTTTTCAGTAATATCTCATTTCTATTGCATTTACCGCATTTTTTTGACCATAAGACGCACTTTTTTCTCCCTTAAAAGAGGGGGGAGGGTCACTGCGTCTTATGGTCCGAATGTATGTTTTGACACACCCCCAGCCTCCCAGAGTGCAATGCCCGTGGTGTGTCCATGGGTACTTAATGCTTATGAAGGGCCAACACAATGAAAAATAAAATCCTAGTGGCTCTAAATCAAAGCGACACTTGTCAAAAAAGATGGGGATGATCGCAATAGCGCCAATCGTCCCTCAAATAGATTTCTGTTCAGGGCAACCAGAGGAACCATGAGCAAAAGACCCCAGCGAATGGTGCAGAAGAGAGCTTACCAGTGGAGGAGGAGTCCTCCACTGCGATCGTGCTTCAGAGGAACCTGCTTACACTGCGATCGTACCTTGTCGCTAATGATCGGCTTCTTTCTGGCACGCCCCCTGCCAGTATTGGCTGCCGGCCCTGCAGTACATGGTAATTGGCCGAGACTTCAAGGTCCCGCCCCCGGCGATGTATGAGGCTATGGCTATAGCCCCGACACCTCCGCGGGTGGGATCAACAAGTCCCGTCTCGGCCAATCACCATGTACTGCAGGGCCAGCAGCCAATACTGGCAGGGGGCGTGCCAGGAAGAAGCCGCTCGTTAGCGGTGACGGTACGATCACATTGTAAGCATTGAGTCTTCTACACTCTCTCTTCCCAGTAAGCTGTCTTTCGCCCACATTGCACCTCTGCTTCCCTCTTCACTGGGGTCTTTGCCCACGGTTCCTCTGAAGCACGATCGCGGTGATCGCCGGTAATCTCTCTTCTGCACCATTCGCTTGGGTCTTTTGCTCATGGTTTCTCTGGTTGCCCTGAACAGAAATCTATGCGGTGATCACCGGTAAGCTCTCTTCTGCACCATTCGCTGGGGTCTTTCGCTCATGGTTCCTCTGGTTGCCCTGAACAGAAATCTATTTGAGGGACGATTGGTGCTATTTGCTTTGTAATGACCATCTTTTCTAATACCTGCCTCTTTGATTTAGAGCACTACAGATTTTATTTTTCACTGCCCAGACCCTTCATCTTTTATCATTAGCATTGCTGCTATAATGGTTAATAATATAAAGTTATATATGTATTAGAACTTCATAATTTATTGGTTCTTCGTTTTGTGCCTTTATGCACACTTTTAGATCTTCTTGAATAGAGTATAGAGACAGCTTGGGGGCAGACGGTCCAAAGACTCCCCTGCACCATGGATGCACCAGATTTAGTATATATTTTTTTCCCCCGATTCTTGTCCTCTTAACTTAGGTGCGTCTTATGGTCCGGAGCGTCTTATGGTCCAAAAAATACGGTATCAATGCATGGCGACAAAATGCATGGCTTTAAGCATGCATTTTGTCCTCATGCAAGGCCTGGGTTGTGTCACAAAGCGTGGCATTGTTCTCCTGTACCTCCTCTTCCATCCTGTGTGCTGGGTTGGCGTTGCCGGTCCCATTGGTAGGACTGCTTTTCAGTAATATCTCATTTCTATTGCATTTACCGCATTTTTTGGACCATAAGACGCACTTTTTTCTCCCTTAAAAGAGGGGGGGGGAGTCACTGCGTCTAATGGTCCGAATGTATGTTTTGACACACCCCCAGCCTCCCAGAGTGCAATGCCCGTGGTGTGTCCATGGGTACTTAATGCTTATGAAGGGCCTACACAATGAAAAATAAAATCCTAGTGGCTCTAAATCAAAGCGACACTTGTCAAAAAAGATGGGGATGATAGCAATAGCGCCAATCGTCCCTCAAATAGATTTCTGTTCAGGGCAACCAGAGGAACCATGAGCAAAAGACCCCAGCGAATGGTGCAGAAGAGAGCTTACCAGCGGAGGAGGAGTCCTCCACCGCGATCGTGCTTCAGAGGAACCTGCTTACACTGCGATCGTACCTCGTCGCTAATGAGCGGCTTCTTTCTGGCACGCCCCCTGCCAGTATTGGCTGCCGGCCCTGCAGTACATGGTAATTGGCCGAGACTTCAAGGTCCCGCCCCCGGCGATGTATGAGGCTATGGCTATAGCCCCGACACCTCCGCGGGTGGGATCAACAAGTCCCGTCTCGGCCAATCACCATGTACTGCAGGGCCAGCAGCCAATACTGGCAGGGGGCGTGCCAGGAAGAAGCTGCTCGTTAGCGGTGACGGTACGATCGCATTGTAAGCATTGAGTCTTCTACACTCTCTCTTCCCAGTAAGCTGTCTTTCGCCCACATTGCACCTCTGCTTCCCTCTTCACTGGGGTCTTTGCCCACGGTTTCTCTGAAGCACGATCACGGTGATCGCCGGTAATCTCTCTTCTGCACCATTCGCTTGGGTCTTTTGCTCATGGTTTCTCTGGTTGCCCTGAACAGAAATCTATGCGGTGATCACCGGTAAGCTCTCTTCTGCACCATTCGCTTGGGTCTTTCGCTCATGGTTCCTCTGGTTGCCCTGAACAGAAATCTATTTGAGGGAGGGAATTGGTGCTATTTGCTTTGTAATGACCATCTTTTCTGACACCTGCCTCTTTGATTTAGAGCACTACAGATTTTATTTTTCACTGCCCAGACCCTTCATCTTTTATCATTAGCATTGCTGCTATAATGGTTAATAATATAAAGTTATATATGTATTAGAAATTCATAATTTATTGGTTCATCATTTTGTGCCTTTATGCACAGTTTTAGATCTTCTTGAATAGAGTACAGAGACAGCTTGGGGGCAGACGGTCCAAAGACTCCCCTGCACCATGGATGCACCAGATTTAGTATATATTTTTTTTCCCCGATTCTTGTCCTCTTAACTTAGGTGCGTCTTATTGTCCGGAGCGTCTTATGGTCCAAAAAATACGGTATCAATGCATGGCGACAAAATGCATGGCTTTAAGCATGCATTTTGTCCTCATGCAAGGCCTGGGTTGTGTCACAAAGCATGGCATTGTTCTCCTGTACCTCCTCTTCCATCCTGTGTGCTGGGTTGGCGTTGCCTGTCCCATTGGTAGGACTGCTTTTCAGGAATATCTCATTTCTATTTTTCTCAATGCATGGCGACAAAATGCATGCCTTTAAGCATGCATTTTGTCCTCATGCAAGGCCTGGGTTGTGTCACAAAGCGTGGCCTTGTTCTCCTGTACCTCCTCTTCCATCATGTGTGCTGGGTTAGCGTTTCTGGTCCCATTGGTACTAGGACAGCTTTTCAGGATCTCATTTGTATAAAATTTATAAATGCATGGCGATAAACTGCATTGGCCTTAAGCGTGCAGTTTTTCCCCATACACGTATGCCTTTTTTTTTGAGTTTTATTTGTTTTATTGGCAGTCAAGTATAATTAGCGCACTGCTTTGCAAACATGAGTCCCTGCTTTTATTCTGAGCCTAAGATCTATGTGTAAATGCCCCCCCATTCTGCAAAAGTTTCCCTCATTTTGCAATTTTTTTCAGGCCTGCAAAGCAGGCATGCTCGGGTCCCCATTGACTTCAATTAGGCTCGGTGTTCGGCCGAATATTCCAAACATCTGGACCATGTTCGGCCGAGCTGACCCGAGCCCGAATATCTGGGTGTTTGATCAACACTACTGGCCTGATCTGTGCACAGCAAACACACAGACACATAAAAGCTGCAGCAGCCCTGCAGCACACACTCTGACTGACTGTCACACAATGAAATCAAGCTAATTAACAATATAACAATAGTGTAGTGATAGTGAAGGGGTTAATCACTGAACAGCTTTAGGTTTATCACTGTATACAGCACTTGCTAGCCCTGCAGCACACACGCTGACTGTCACTCACTGAATGAAATCAAGCTAGCTGGCTGCTACCTAATTAACAATATAACAATAGTGTAGTGATAGTGAAGGGGTTATTCACTGAACAGCTTTAGGGCTATCACTGTGTAGAGCACTTGCTAGGCCAGCAGCACTGGAGCATGTCTCTCAGTGAGCATTCACAAGTTAGGACGATATTTCTCATCATGGCAGCCCTCCTTATTATACAGGGGGGGCCTGTCCAGGGTTCCCTTCTATGATTGGTTGCTAGGGCTTCTGCTGGGAGCCCTCTGATTGGCTCAATGATGTCATATCCTTAGTTACAGTATCTCAATAGTCTGATTTCTGCCTGCCAACTATCTGCAGATAGCTATCCGGATTTCCACAGAAATCCGGTATCTGAATCTGAATCGGATAGCTGAAAAAAGGTCGGATATCCGGTTTACCCGGATATCCGGAATCCGGATCAGCACCACTGATGCGTGACTAGGGTTGTGACGGGGGCATGATCAGGGGTGTGGCAGGGGCGTGGATTAAGTGTCCCTCTTTCTCATCTCAAAAAGTTGGGAGGTATGGTTGCTGCAGTTATGGCCATAGAGACTGCATTTGCTACTTTGGGGTTATTGTTGCAGCATTTGGCATTTTGGGGGCTCATGATTATGAATGGTATGCTAATACTGTAGCATCAGCAGCTTCTGCAGATTTCGCGCACAATCTAATCCCACCATAGTCATAGTCTAATGTTCTACAATATTATTATGTATTTAGAAAGCACTGGCATCTAAGGCAGCACTTTACATAGAATGTAGTCTCATGTCCTTGGCGGAGCTCAGAATCTAATTTTTTTAAATTTATTTAGCACTTGCATATTCTGCAGCACTTTACAGAGTACATAGTCATGTCATGGACTGACAACCATGATGCAAATCTCCCATTTCACCATATCATTGGGGGAACACTGCTTTTTCTTATGTGTTTGGGGAACATTGCTTAATTATCTTTAGGGTAACTTTGCCTAGCTGTGTTTTGGGAGGAAACTATGGCCCACTGCCTCAGAGTTATATTACAGTTCGCTCCGCCCACACCATGTCATGGAATGCCCATTTTCCACTGTGGTCATGTACACGCCCAATTTTTGGCGTGGGCCACTAGCCCCCCCACACACACACACGCACACACCCCTCTGTCCCAGGTTGAGCCAATAAAAATCTAATCACTGCTCACTGACTGTCACTGACTAAAGTCAAAATACAAGCTAGCTAACTACAAAACAATACAATACAGGTGTAGTAATGGTGTTTAGGAGCAAAAATGCTAGGTTTAGACGTTTGAAAAGCACTTGCTCGGCCAACAGCACTGGAAATATCTCTCAGTGAGCAGTCACAAAAGCAAGGATGAGATTCAAGATGGCGCCCGGCTTATAAAGAGGAGGCGCTGGCCAGGGTTCCCCTCTGTGATTGGTTGCTAGGGCCTCGGCTGGGAGCCCTCTGATTGGCTCAATGACATCAAAGGACGTCATCTCTATGGTTACGCTATTCGAATTCGGTATTCAAACTAGGTATTAGTCCGAATACCCCGAATACCTAATGCAAATTCGAGTGCACTCGAATAGTGCACTCAAATCTATACAGCTATCCATATTCGGTACTCTAATCCGAATACTGGAAAAACAGTTTGAGTATTCGGTAGTTCGAGTATCCGGAATCCTGATGAGCACCACTGGTCCATGGTGCAGGGGCATCTTGTAGAGCTTTCCCCCCAAAGCTTTCTCCAAGCTATATTGCACAGCTAAAGTAACGCCCACCTAAACTAATCCCCACCACCCCCAGGTATAGTAGCCTCCACTATCCCCACCTACACTAATCCCCCACTGCCCCCAGCAGCAATAACCACCACCTGCAGTACACCATCACTGCTGCTCTCACCTTGTACCAATGTGCAGTATCTCTTCAATAAAGCAAACGAGATAAACAGAGGAACACCAAGAGCCCCAATAGTGTAGTATGTATTGACAAAGGGGATAATGACAAAGAGTAATAGTTGTTATACTCACAAGCATGGGTCACCAATAGGCAACCACTGTAAAGGCAGGTGGGGAGATTATCCTGACCCCACTCAGGAATAAGATGTCGCTCTCTGTAGATAGTAGAAAAGGGTCGCAACCCTCCACCCAGGGTGGATACAATATCATATAGGAGAGAACAGAGGCGCCAAAAGGATAAAAGGGGTTTTAAATGAGCTTAAAAGCCAAAAATTTGGTAATTAGAGGAGGCAGTGGTGGACTTACCTCCTCCAAGCAGACACAACACGACTGTACATTCAGTCTATTTATTAACGAACTCCAGATAAAACAAAGCAACGCGTTTCACGGGTCAGTGCCCGCTTCCTCAGGCAATAGAAAAAGGAGTTACAGCTGCAAAGGACAGAGATCAGAGGGTATATTGTTTCTGCTATGATACATCCTACATTTAAAGCTTCGATCAATGAGTGACAAACATGTGCAACATAATATGGTATATTGGCAGTAAAAAAGGTACAGTATTTTGTATTATAGAATTGTTATGTTGGTGGGTTGTGTTGATGGGGGGAAAGAATGGGAGGGGAGGAGAACCACACAGGGGTGGCAGATGGGGGAAACCTGGGGGATGGGGGGAGGGGAGGGGCAGAGGCCAAGGGAAAGTTGTTTATCAGGAGGAGGGAGTGGGGGGGGGAGGGGTTTATCAATTATAGCCATGGGATGTGCAAGTTACAGATCAAGTAGCAAAAGAGGTGACTGTAGATCAAAGGTAGTAAAAGAGTGTGAATGGCAGCAAAACAAACGAAACAGTGGCAGCAGAACATACCCCAGTATGAGGTTAAGACTAACCAGCAAGCTCATGGTGACCCAGAACTCATTGGAGTGGGTAAGGGACTACAATGGTCCTAAAAGCCCCCTTACTAAGATGTTAAGAAAAACAAAAGTTTGCTTTCCTAAAACAGAAAGAATTTGCGATAATTCAGGTTGGAGTGAGCTTGAGATGTCTCCCAGAGCAACACTGCTGAATATATGCAAATTAACCATTGTACCCTTAGAAGCTAAACACACCTCCAGAACCGCTGGATTGCAATGATGTGTCAGCTTGTTAATTTGTACAGAGCCATAATAATCCAACATGCATACAGACTGTTTCGGACTGTTTGATCCTCATCAGTGCATGGCATGGATTAATTTGGCTCTATGGAGTAGGGCTTGTGAATCCGAGAGGCACAGACTAACCAGCAAGCTCATGGTGACCCAGAACTCATTGGAGTGTGTAAGGGACTACAATGGTCCTAAAAGCCCCCTTACTAAGATGTTAAGAAAAACAAAAGTTTGCTTTCCTAAAACAGAAAGAATTTGCGATAATTCAGGTTGGAGTGAGCTTGAGATGTCTCCCAGAGCAACACTGCTGAATATATGCAAATTAACCATTGTACCCTTAGAAGCTAAACACACCTCCAGAACCGCTGGATTGCAATGATGTGTCAGCTTGTTAATTTGTACAGAGCCATAATAATCCAACATGCATACAGACTGTTTCGGACTGTTTGAGGTTAAAAATTACAGATGGCAGCAGTAAAGACAAAATGTAAGTGGGTGAACCCACCAGGACTTACCATCTAGCAAAACAAACAACACTCGGCACCTCTAATGGCAGAGAGTGTCTGAGCATGCTAAGTAGTGTTCAGGATGTGACATCAACTGGGGAGAGGAAATGCATCATCAGTGGGCGGAGCCTACAAGGACTTACCCTTTTAAAGGAGAACTGTAGTGAGAGGGATATGGAGGCTGCCATATTTATTTCCTTTTAAGCAATACCAGTTGCCTGGCAGCCCTGCTGGTCTGTTTGGCTGAAGAAGTGTCTGAATCACACCAGGAACAAGCATGTAGTTAATCTTGTTATATCTGTCTAATTTGTCAGAAACACCTTATCTCCAGCATGCTTGTTCAGGGCCTATGACTGAAGGTATTAGAGGCAGAGGATTAGCTGAATAGCCAGGCAACTGGTATTGCTTAAAAGGAAATAAATATGGCAACCTCCATATACCCCTCACTACAGTTCTCCTTTAAAGAGGAGTCAGGCCGCCATCTTGGAAGAGGCATGCCTGGTTCTCAGTACTGATGGGCAACCATGTTGGAGGTGGCCCAGATACACAGCAGTAACTACAACATTTGCCAAAAAGATATAATAAATAGCAGAGAATAACCAGGTCTTGATAAAAAGCATATACATGATTATACATACAACATATAGTTTATAATAGTAAAAGTACAGAGTAAAAGGTCAGAATAAAAGGTCTATGTCACATTTGTATTAAAAAAAAAAAAAAAAAGATATTTGGTTAAAAAACACACTATTGTACTTATGGTAGATCAACAGTAAGCTGAAGTATCATTAAATTTGCCAGATATGATTTTCGAGAGGGGGGGGAGTTTTAAAAAAAGGGGTTAGTGGGTGTTTTTGACCAAAAATGTTTTTCAGACAAAATGTAAGAAATAACATTAACATAAACATAAAACTGGTACAACATAAAATTCTTATTATCAATCTGCATAAAAGTGAGGATAAAAATCATAATACTATAAAATATAAAAAGAGAGGATTATGCAGATTGATAATAAGAATTTTATGTTGTACCAGTTTTATGTTTATTACCCATTTCCATAAAGGGTTAAGTGAAATAAAAACACAATGACATAAAAAGTCCTTTAATATTCTAAATTAAGGCCGCCTTAATATGCAAAATGTCAAAATTTATTGTTAAGAAATCAAGGACAATAATTACTCAGTTAATCACAATAGGACAGAACACACATGATTCAGAATTAAAATTGCGTAAGCAAAGCTATCATTTAGCCATCAATCAGCCACTACAATAAATATGCCAGCTTAGTAATGCTTAGGGGAATAACCCATCCATACATCACAATCATGCCGCGCTTCCATACATAATCACAAATCTTTGTTAATGCGTCAATTGAAACGCAAATGGAATACATCTCTCCTGGAATCGTATGCAAAAGCAGGCGTGATACCAGATGGCATTTTGGAACGCATTATTCCAGCATCCAATCTTTTGACTCCCAGATTCATTGATAAGTGGAAAAAAAGTGCATTAGAAAGGGGTATTGAAATTTTGAAAATGATGGCTGAGGAAGAGAGAGAGCAATTGAGGGAGGTAACAGAGGAGGTTATGCATAGCGCAGCGGCATTGGAGAGTCTTAGCACGCATGGCCAGTTTTCCTCCTTCAATGATAGCCTGAAGAAACAAATTGAAAATATGCAAGCGGCCATTAAAAAACAAAAACAGCAGAAGTTTCAAAGAGACTTAGCACGTTGGGATTTAGATGAGGCCCTTAACCCCACTAAGAGACTAGAGAACAAAAGAAATAAACGACGAAAAAGAACAGGATCAGATGGACAGAGTAGTTTAGAGGCATCCAGTTTTGACACAGATGTTTCAGAGGGGTCAGGAACTAGTAGAAAAAAGTCAGTCACTTTTTTAGATCAAGACAGAATGAGCAGACGAAAAAACAGAAGAGGAAGAGGAGGAAGAGGAGGAGGGAGGGGAGAAGGCAGCAGAGAGAGGTACAGGATGAGGAGAGAGCAGAGAGACATGGAGGAAATGGAAAAAGTTCAGATAGAACTAGGGAAAGAAATGGACAGACGTTTCTTAACAATAAATTTTGACATTTTGCATATTAAGGCGGCCTTAATTTAGAATATTAAAGGACTTTTTTATGTGTTCAGATTTCGAAGTTTAGTTAATGTATCAGGGTTGGCCCCGCCCATCATCCATTATTTGGGTAAGATAGCAAATTGTCACAAGGATCATATCCACAGGCATTGTTTTGCCTGCTGATTCTCTATTTTTTAATATTCTAAATTAACCAGAAATACTTACCTGTACCTTTAAAAAAATAGTCCCCACGCCAATATCCTCTAATCTTGCGATCTTCTTAAAGAGACTCCGTAACAAAAATTGCATCCTGTTTTTTATCATCCTACAAGTTCCAAAAGCTATTCTAATGTGCTCTGGCTTACTGCAGCACTTTGTACTATCACAGTCTCTGTAATAAATCAATGTATCTTTCCCTTGTCAGACTTGTCAGCCTGTGTCTGGAAGGCTGCCAAGTTCTTCAGTGTTGTGGTTCTGCTATGCACTCCCCCCTCAGTGGGGAAAAAAACACACAAATGATCTCTTGAGATTCAAAAGGAATGCTGTATACAGCCTGCTTGTGTATGGATGTATTTTCTATGTGTGGACATACTGTACATCAACCTACTTCCTGTTTTGGTGGCCATTTTGTTTGTTTATAAACAAACTTTTTAAAACTGTTTTTAACCACTTTTAATGTGGCGGGGAGCGGCGAAATTGTGACAGAGGGTAATAGGAGATGTCCCTTAACGCACTGGTATGTTTACTTTTGTGCGATTTTAACAATACAGATTCTCTTTAAGTTGATTGAAGATCTCCGCCGGCCGCCGCCATACACGCCGCTCCCCACCGCAGTTCTCAGCTATACTAAGTATACACTAAGTATACCTGGGAGTGCGTCCACCTATGCAGACGCTATACCACTGGCTCCCGCTGTCCTCCCTGCCTCCCACACCTGTCACCCACACCCATGCTGGCACCCAGTGCATCCAGCGGCAAAGCGTCTGCATAGGCAGACATGCTCTCAGCTATACTTAGTATAATTGAGAGCAAAGCATCTTTCAATTTCCCTCCAAAGCGCCCCATTGGTTCCTTATCGACCAATGGGGATCACATGCTCTCAGCTAGAGATGTAGCGAACGGTTCGCCGGTGAACGGTTCCAGGCGAACAATGGGGGTTCGCGTTCGCCTGCGCCAGGCGAACTTTTCCGGAAGTTCGATTCGCCCCATAATCCACTATGAGGGTCAACTTTGACCCTCTGCATCACAGTCAGCAGGCACATTGTAGCCATTCAGGCTACAGTAAGCCCTGGAGCCCCACCCCCCCTTATATAAGGCAGGGTCCGGCGCCATTACACTCACTCGTGTGCCTGCTAGTGAGAGGAAAGGGACAGCTGCTGCAGACTTGTTCTTCTAGGGACAGATTAGTTAGGTTCTTGGCTGCTTAGTTTGCTCCTGGCTAATTGTTATTGCTTTTATAGCACTCTAGCTCTTGTCAGAGCTCATCCTGTACTTTTTTTTTTTTACTGTGTGTCAAACTGACACTTTTGTTGCATGCACAGCCTTGCTAATTGATAGTGTGTGTGTGCCACTGCCAGCAGCCCAGCACATTCAGTGACTGACTGCCTGTGTGTGTGACAGGGAGCTTCACATTGTACTACCCAGTACTGCATATACCCAGTACCTGTTGTGTTTACTTAACCCACCTCATCACTGCATATACTGTACCTAGCTTTGTGTTGAGTGAACCCAGCTCACTGCATATACCTACTACCTGTTGTGTTTACTTAACCCACCTCATCACTGCACATAACTACCTGTAGTGTTGAGTGAACCCAGCTCACTGCATATACCTACTACCTGTTGTGTTGAGTGAACCCAGCTCACTGCATATACCTACTACCTGTTGTGTTGAGTGAACCCAGCTCACTGCATATACCTACTACCTGTAGTGTTGAGTGAACCCAGCTCACTGCATATACCTACTACCTGTTGTGTTGAGTAAACCCAGCTCACTGCATATACCTACTACCTGTTGTGTTTACTTAACCCACCTCATCACTGCACATAACTACCTGTTGTGTTGAGTAAACCCAGCTCACTGCATATACCTACTACCTGTTGTGTTGAGTGAACCCAGCTCACTGCATATACCTACTACCTGTTGTGTTTACTTAACCCAACTCATCACTGCACATAACTACCTGTAGTGTTGAGTGAACCCAGCTCACTGCATATACCTACTACCTGTTGTGTTTACTTAACCCACCTCATCACTGCACATAACTACCTGTTGTGTTGAGTGAACCCAGCTCACTGCATATACCTACTACCTGTTGTGTTGAGTGAACCCAGCTCACTGCATATACCTACTACATGTTGTGTTGAGTGAACCCAGCTCACTGCATATACCTACTACCTGTTGTGTTTACTTAACCCACCTCATCACTGCACATAACTACCTGTAGTGTTGAGTGAACCCAGCTCACTGCATATACCTACTACCTGTTGTGTTGAGTGAACCCAGCTCACTGCATATACCTACTACCTGTTGTGTTTACTTAATCCACCTCATCACTGCATATACCTAGCTTTGTGTTGAGTGAACCCAGCTCACTGCATCCTACTACTACCTGTTGTGTTTACTTAACCCACCTCATCACTGCACATAACTACCTGTTGTGTTGAGTGAACCCAGCTCACTGCATATACCTACTACTTGTTGTGTTGAGTGAACCCAGCTCACTGTATATACCTACTACCTGTTGTGTTGAGTGAACCCAGCTCACTGCATATACCTACTACCTGTTGTGTTGAGTGAACCCAGCTCACTGCATATACCTACTACCTGTTGCGTTTACTTAACCCACCTCATCAGTGCACATAACTACCTGTTGTGCTGAGTAAACCCAGCTCACTGCATATACCTAGCATCCCCCCGAGATGGACAAAATGGACAAACCAGGTAGAGGAAGAGGTAGAGGCCACCAGGCACCCGGCAGGTCTGTGCGAGGTGGTGTTGCTGTGATTTCATGCGGACCTGCTCCAAAATACAGTGCTCAGAAGAAGGCACGTGCCATCACTTCCCAAAATCGTGAGGAGGTGATTGAGTATTTAACACAGAACACCTCATCTCCCGCAGCCTCCAGCGCTACAACAAGCACCACATCCGCTGCATTTGACACTTCGCAGGAGTTATTTGGTGGTGGTGGTGGTGAAATCACCGATTCACAGCCACTACTGCAACAACAAGAAGAAGGCGCAGGTACACCACCTCCTACGTCTGAGTTAGGTGGCGATAGTATGGACGTAACGTATGTGGATGATGGACCACCTGAAGTTGGTGCAGTTGAGGAGGTTTCTGAGGAAAGCGCAGCTGGCCAGGAGGATTATGATGACGATTATACGGATACCACATATGTTCCCGGTAGAGGAGATGACCAGGGGGACAGTTCAGAGGAGGATTCAGAGAGGACTAGGAGGAGACGACTCCATGATAGAAGCAGAGGGGGCTCGTCCTCAGAAACACCTGGGGGCAGTGTCCGGCGCCATGTATCGCCAGCTATGGCCAGACAGCCAACATGCCCTTCAACGTCAGCTGCTGATGCCACCGTAGCGCCATCAGCCCAGGGGGGCTCAGTGGTTTGGAAATTTTTTAACGTATGTGTCTCAGATCGGAGCAAAGCCATCTGTTGTTTCTGCCAGCAAAAATTGAGCCGTGGAAAGGCCAACTCTCACTTAGGGACAAGTGCCTTACGAAGGCACCTGGAGAGAAGGCACAAACAGCTATGGCAAGAACCCCTGAGGAAAAGCAGCACCCCTCAAAAGACAAGCCACCCTCCTTCTCCTCTTCCTCCTTCAGGTGCATCGTCTTCATCCACTTTCTCCCTTGCACCTTCACAGCCACCCTCCTCCACACCGCCTCTTCCCTTCAGCGGTTCCTTCTCCTCTGCCCACAGCAGTACCCAGCTGTCCGTGAAGGAAGTATTTGAGCGGAAGAAGCAAATGTCTGCCAGTCACCCTCTTGCCCGGCGTCTGACAGCTGGCGTGGCGGAACTATTAGCTTGCCAGCTATTACCATAAAGCTGGTGGAGTCGGAGGCTTTCCGTAAGTTTGTGACCATTGGTACACCGCAGTGGAAGATACCAGGCCGCAATTATTTTTCACAAAAGGCCATACCCAAACTGTACCGTGCAGTTGAGAGGCAAGTGGTGTCATCTCTGGCACACAGCGTTGGGTCAAGGGTCCACCTGACCACGGATGCCTGGTCTGCCAAGCACAGGCAGGGCCACTACATTACATACACAGCTCATTGGGTCAACCTGGTGACCGATGGCAGCAAGCAGGGAGTACGTGGCTGCGCAGAGGACCGACTTGTCACACCTCCACGGCTTGCAGGCAGGCCTCCAGCCACCTCCTCTCCACCTGCTATCACCGCTTCGCTGTCGTCATCCTCCTCCTCCTCCTCGGCTGGTGCCGCCATCTCCTCTCCAGCTACACAGCCCTAGCACCCCAGGGCCTATGCTGCATGCCAGGTGCGACGGTGTCATGCAGTGTTAGACATGTCTTGCCGGAAAGCGGAGAGTCACACTGGAGCAGCTCTCCTGGCTGCTCTTAACAAACAGGTGGAGCAATGGCTGACCCCGCACAAACTTGAGATCGGCAACGTGGTGTGTGACAACGGCAGCAATCTCATTGCTGCGTTGAATTTGGGAAAGCTGACACACATACCCTGCATGGCACATGTGCTTAATCTGGTCGTGCAAAGATTTGTGTCCAAGTACCCAGGCTTAGAGGACGTCCTGAAGCAGGCCAGGAAGTTGTGTGGGCATTTCAGGCACTCTTACAAGGCCATGGCACGCTTTGTGGAGATTCAGCGTAGAATCAACTTGCCGGTGAGACGCCTGATTTGCGATAGCCCAACTCGCTGGAATTCCACCCTGCTGATGTTCTCTTGCCTGCTAGACCAGGAGAAAGCCGTCATCCAGTACCTGTATCATTACAGTACAAGGACACAATCTGGGAGGATGGGGATGTTGTGGCCCAACAACTGGACACTGATGCGAAATGCATGCAGGGTCATGGAGCCCTTTGAGGAGGTGACCAAACTGGTGAGTCGCGATGAGGGCACCATCAGCGACTTGATCCCCTGCGCCTTTTTCCTGGAGTGTGCCGTGCATAGAGTGGTGGATACAGCTGTAGAGGAGCGTGAACAAGAAGAGTTAGGGCAGCAGGAGTCATGGGAGCCATTTACACACGAACCCGATGTTTCCACAACACCGGTGGCAGCACAGAGGGGGGGAGGAGGAGGAAGAAGAGGAGTCGTGTGGGGAAGGAGAGGAGTCAGACTCTGATGATGGTGATGATGAGGAAGGTGTTTCTGTGGAGGAGGAAGAGGCGGCGGAAGGAGAACAACCGCGGCAGCCATCACAGGGGGCTTCTGCTTCTCCACGTTCCCGTGGTATTGTTCGTGGCTGGGGGGAGGAAGAGGAGTTGCGTCCCGTCACTGAGGAAGAGCAAGAGGAGATGGAAAGTACATCTGCATCCAGCTTTGTGCAGATGTCCTCTTTCATGTTGTCCAGCCTGTTGAGGGACCCCCGTATCAAAAAACTCAAGACGAATGACCTGTACTGGGTGGCCACGCTACTAGACCCTCGGTACAGGCACAAAGTGGCGGACCTCTTAGCAACTCAACAAAAGGCGGAAAGGATGCAGCACTTGCAGAACAAGCTGTCGATGATGCTTTACAATGCATTTAAGGGTGATGTGGCTGCACAACGCAATCAAGGTACCACTGGCAGTAACCCTCCTCCTCCCAAGTCCACGCAGGCAAGAACAGGACGCTCCAGCGATCTCAGGGTGATGTCGGACATGCGGACGTTCTTTAGTCCAACTCCTCACCATAGTCCTTCCGGATCCACCCTCCACCAACGCCTGGACCGGCAGGTAGCCAACTACCTGGCCTTGAGTGTGGATGTAGACTGTCAGAAAGGACCTTCAGTGCAGCTGGAGGCATAGTTACTGAGAAGAGAAGTCGCCTAAGTCACGACAGTGTTCAATACCTGACCTTTATCAAAATGAATGAGGAATGGATCACGGAGGGCTACTGCACGACCGAAGACTAAGTCAGTCCCCACACACAGCATCTCTGCCTGCAGGCCGCTTGACTTCCTTCTCCGCCACTACCAACAGGGTCTAGGACTCTAGGCGGATTCCTGACGCTACACTCATTTTTCTGGTGCGTGTACATGTGCCCATCCCCCTTCGTGATCATTACCTTGCCGCGGTGAAGGGGCTTGCGCATCACAATGAAGCAATGACCGCCAGCTATTTGAGTGTCTCGGGTGGGGGTGGCACACAAAAGATAATAAGGTCGTTGCTTCATTGTGGTCAGACCAAATTTGATCAGCTGGACAGTCACTGTTCTATCATTCAGCTACATCAGCCGGGCGAGCATATGGGCTGAAAAGCCACCATCACCTGCACTCTAGTCATGGTGCGCACCAGTCCAGCACGGCCGTCACTACACAAACGGCTGTTTGCAGTCACTGCATACCTTTCACTGCATCTGTGACTGCACATTATACCTGGCAGTCAGTGCATAACTTGCACTTGAATGGATACACTTTTAAACAATTTAAAAATACAACCATCTAAACTTTCAAACAATTTAAAAATACAACCATCTAAACTTTCAAACAATTTAAAAATACAACCATCTATCATTTTCAAAAAATTAAAAAAAAAAGGGCAAAAAAACTTGCCCTCCGTAAAACATTCTTGGCAAATGCTTTCGACTTGGTTTGTCTTCCGCTGGCTCAAGGGTCCATCTGACCACAGATGCCTGGTCTGCAAAGCACGGTCAGGGCAGCTACAGCATGGGTCTCAGCAGGCTCCCACTTCGGGCCGGAATCCAACCTTCATTCCCCGCGGTAACAATGGCAGACTTGCCCTCCATTACGGATTCCCGTTAAAGGATTTAAAGTTAATTCATTTCAATTAGGGCCGCAAAAGGTCCTCCTGAGTCCTGTATTGTTGTTTTTGGTCACTACCTCGGGGCGGGCGTGCATGCCTGCCTGCCTCCCTCCTTGCCTGGATGTGTGGTGGTAGACGTTGATCAGGCTCCAACTCCGGAAAGCAATACAAGAGGGAGCTCGTCCTCAGAAACAGCTGGGCGCAGTGTCCGGCACCATGTATCGCCCGCTATGGCCAGACAGCCAACATGCCCTTCAACCTCAGCTGCTGATGCCACCGTAGCGCCATCAGCCCAGGGTGGCTCAGCGGTTTGGAAATTTTTTAACGTGTGTGTCTCAGATCGGAGCAAAGCCATCTGTTGTCTCTGCCAGCAAAAATTGAGCCGTGGAAAGGCCAACTGTCACGTAGGGACAAGTGCTTTACGAAGGCACCTGGAGAGAAGGCACAAACAGCTATGGCAAGAACACCTGAGGAAAAGCAGCACCCCTCAAAAGACAAGCCGTGGAGAACAACCGCGGCAGCCGTCACAGGGGGCTTCTGCTGCTCCACGTTCCCATGGTATTGTTCGTGGCTGGGGGGAGGAAGAATGGATACACTTTTAAACAATTTAAAAATACAACCATCTAAACTTTCAAACAATTTAAAAATACAACCATCTAAACTCTCAAACAATTTAATAATACAACCATCTAAACTTTCAAACAATTTAAAAATACAACCATCTATCATTTTCAAAAAATTTAAAAAAAAGGGCAAAAAAACTTGCCCTCCGTAAAACATTCTTGGCAAATGCTTTCGACTTGGTTTGTCTTCCGCTGGCTCAAGGGTCCATCTGACCACAGATGCCTGGTCTGCAAAGCACGGTCAGGGCAGCTACAGCATGGGTCTCAGCCGGCTCCCACTTCGGGCCGGAATCCAACCTTCATTCCCTGCGGTGACAATGGCAGACTTGCCGTCCATAACGGATTCCCGTTAAAGGATTTAAAGTTAATTAATTTCAAAAACACAGCAGGGCCTCGAAAGTCCACCTCCTGTATTGTTATTTTTGGTCACTACCTCGGGGCGGGCGTGCATGCCTGCCTGCTGCCCTCCTTGGATGTGTAGTGGTAGCCATTTCTCAGGCTCCACACCGGATTCCATCCCTCATTCCCCGGCCATTACCCGGGGTCACAAATGGCAGACTTGCCCGCCTCCATATGATTCTCGTGAAAGGAATGTGGTGTCATCTTTGCCCGCCATAACTGGTTCTCGTTAAAGGATTTAAAGTACATTCATTTCAAATACACAGCAGGGCCTCGAAAGTCCTCCTCCTGTATTGTTATTTTTGGTCACTACCTCGGGGCGGGCGGGCGTGCATGCCTGCCTGCCCGCTGCCCTGCTTGGATGTGTAGTGGTAGCCGTTGCTCAGGCTCCACACCGGATTCAAACCCCTCATTCCCCGGCCATTACCCGGGGTCACAATGGCAGACTTGCCCGCCTCCACAGGATTCTCATTGTAGCGGTACTGAACAAGTACACAGCAAGTAGAAAATGCAATTTAAAAACAAAACGTAAGCTTTTTAACAATGCCATGGAAAGTTGAGAAGGAAATCACACATTACCTGACATCACTGAGTGAGGAAGAGCAATCTCGCCATGTTGCGCAGTAGTCCAGCATGGCCGTCACTACACAAACAGCTGTTTGCGGTGCGTTACACAGTGAGTTTGGTGTGTCAGTGTGAAGCAGTACTCTAATTAGACTCCCTGATTGATGTATACACATGCAAGACGTTTGAAAGCACGTTAGGCCTGCAATTTAGAATTCAATGTGATTTCTGCCCTTAAAACGCTGCTTTGCGTCGCATCCAGATTTTTCCCCGGGACTTTTGGCATGTATCCCACTCCGCCATGCCCCACTCCAGGTGTTAGACCCCTTGAAACATCTTTTCCATCACTTTTGTGGCCAGCATAATTTTTTCTATTTTTCAAATTTCGCCTCCCCATTGAAGTCTATTGCGGTTCGCAAACTTTTCCGCAAACCGAACCTTCCGCGGAAATTCGCGAACCCGGTTCGCGAACCGAAAATCGGAGGTTCGCGACATCTAGCTATACTTAGTATAGCTGAGAGCTGCGGCGGGGAGCGGCATGTGTGGCAGTGGCCGGCAGAGATCTTCAATCAACTTAAGAAGATCGCAAGATTAGAGGATATTGGCGTGGGACCTTTTCTGAGGATATTGGCGTGGGAACATTTTTTTTGAAGGTACAGGTAAGTATTTCTGGTTAATTTAGAATATTAAAGGACTTTTTTGTCATTGTGTTTTTATTTCACTTAACCCTTTAAAGAGTAACTGTCAGGCTGCAGAAGCTAATTTAAACCTCTATTCTCCTGTGTTAAACAGTTTAGAAGGAAGCCCAAAAGCCATTAGTGAAGATAAAAATCTCAGTTACCTTTGATGTGTGCTTATCAGCAAGTCTGTTATACACCCATAAGGACGCAAGCCGCATACTAAACTGCAAAGCATTCTGGGGCCCTCCCCTCGGCTGCTAATGAGACGTTACAGAAGCTTGTAATCAGTCCAGCGTGTAGCACTGATAAATCTCGGGGCAGAGTACTCTGCAGGAGTCAGCTATTGTTCCTAGCCACATGGCTCATTAATATTCACTGCACACTGTGTTGTTCAAGTAGGAGCTTATCTGTGATCAGGAAGCAGGCAGGACATGACGACACATTTGACAGAAAAACATGGAGCCTGCCATGAGCTGTCAGGAGCATCTATCTCTGCATATACTATATACAAATTCTGTGAAATCCAAACGTGGACAGTGAAATGCATATGTAATGTAAGTACAGCCAATCTTTAGCTACTGATATATGTGTTTATTTTCTCTGAGACCTCATACCTAACAGCTCTTCTTTAAGGAGATGGGTAAGGGGTTAAAAAAAATAGGAAAAGATTATTTTTTCCCACTATCTTTTTAACATATCCTGCAAATGTGGTGTTTCCAGGATGTAAGGGGGCTTTGCTATTAAATAACCTCTAACGTTGGCGGGTTTTGCTTCATTAACTAACTGTCATTTACCGCATTTAAATGTAACTTTTTTTCTTTGACATTTTAAAATTGATTTTCTCAAACTATAAGGTCTTTTTTGATTTTTTTCCCTCTTTTTCCCACTGTTATTCTTTTTTGTCATTGTGTTTTTATTTCACTTAACCCTTGAAGGAGATGGGTAAGGGGTTAAAAAAAATAGGAAAATATTATTTTTTCCCACTATCTTTTTAACATATCCTGCAAATTTGGTGTTTCCAGGATGTAAGGGGGCTTTGCTATTAAATAACCTCTAACGTTGGCGGGTTTTGCTTCATTAACTAACTGTCATTTACCGCATTTAAATGTAACTTTTTTTCTTTGAAATTTTAAAATTGATTTTCTCAAAAACTATAAGGTCTTTTTGATTTTTTTCCCTCTTTTTCCCACTGTTATTCTTAACATATCTGGCAAATTTGGTGTTTCTACCATGTAAGGGGGCTTTGTTATTAACCTCTAAAGTCGGCAGGTTTTCTGGTGATAATCACAGATATTTTTCCCGATCACAGGCCAAATACTTGAAATAATGAATTTGTGATTGACTGCCTGTAACATCCCCTGTAATGTCCAAGCAACCACCTTTGTTCTCGGTTCTGAGGCCTCACCCAATCCGCTGGCTTCTAGCATGCCAGGTATGGGACTGTCAGTTGTTCATAGGGTCGCTGTCTCACGCGGGTGCGCGCAGAGACAGGACCTTTATGCTGGGGGAAGGCGCGTCAGCTGACCTGCCGGTCGGCTGACGTCAGTAGAGACTCACAGCGCTCGGATTGGCTGATTGGCAGGGACGTGGCTGTGGGCTCTCCTCGTGGCTTCATAAGCTTTCTCCGCTCACTTGCAAACTGTCTGCTGTTGCGAATACGTCAGTGTTAGCGCTCAGACCTTAGACTAGTTCCGGTGTGTTTTGATCTGGGAGGAAACCAGGGATTTCACACAAGACTAGGATTATTGCCTTATTGTATTATTGATATTCTGTGTACGACTCTGGCTCATCTCTGACTCTGATTCTGCTCTACGTTTCTGATCTAAGTTGCCGAACCTCTGCCTGAATCATTACTATTCTCTTGCCTTCTGATTATGTACTGTACCTGCCTGTCTGTTGCTGAACCTTGCCTGTCTGACCCTTCTACTCTCCAGTGCGCCCTTGTCACTGGAGAGGTGCTCTGATAGTACCCACCAGCTCCTCTGGTGGGGTCTAGCTAACTATTTAGTTACTGTTGCTGATAGTGCTCACCAGCCCCTCTGGTGTGGGCTCCTAGCTACCCAGCTTCTATCTTGGCTAGTACCCTCCAGCTCCTCTGGTGGGGCCTAGCACAGATTGGTTGCAGATAGTACCCACCAGCTCCACTGGTGAGGTTTAGTCAAACTATCTGCCATTTCCTCTGGTAGTTCTCTCCAGCCCCTCTGGTGAGATCTACCCTCTACTGTTGCACCAAACACTATTGTCACTACATCTCTGCTTTCTATACTTGCATTATTGGTGATACTGCAGATCACAACATAATCAGGTATAGAGTCTGCATTATTGGTGATTCTGCAGATCACACAATAATCAGATGTCTGTGTTGCTACACCAATACGTTATACAATCGTTACAGAACAGCAGACCAAAAGAATGTCTATGGATACACTGGCCAGTCATGTTGAATTGTTGATTACTGCTGTTAACCAACTCTCTCTTACGGTTAACACCCAGCAGACTCAGATTTGCCAACTATCTGAGGTTATGCAAAACATTCAAACACCTACTGCTCCAGTGTCATCCCCTCTGGTTCTGGAACCCAGGTTGCCTCTCTCTGAGAAATTTTCTGGGCGTAGGGCCGACTTTCGGAACTTTAAAGATCGGTGCCTTTCATATTTTGAGCTATGTCCTACGGCATCAGGATTTGAGAGATAGAGGGTCATTTTTAATAAAGACTTTGTTAGCAGAGGATTTGCAATCGTGGGCATATAGTCTGCCCGATAACCATGAGGCTCTGGCATCCGTTTTTTTTTGGTTTTTTTGGAGGCTATGGCAGTTATATACAATGATCCTGAAATAGCAATCACGTCAGAGAGGAAACTTAAGACCCTCAGACAAGGCCATAACACTGTAGAGATTTATGCTGCAGAATTTAGAAGGTGGGCGGTGACGGCCAGGTGGGGGCAACATGCTCTTATCGATTGTTTTTTATCAGGGTTATCTGGTGCAGTGGCTGATTTGATGTTAGGTCATCCCGAACCTCGCTCCATTGATAAAGTGATATCTTTGGCTATTAAGGTTGATCGTCGAGTTCGACATCAAAAGCAGACTCGGGGTTAAATCAGTAAGAAATCTTCTGTGATCCCTTCTCATTCTCAGGGTGATTCAGTTCTAACCAAGCAGCTCAGTCTCCCTGAGCCTTAGAGAGACGGGAGATCTTTTCTAAAATCTCGTCCACTGGATCCTGAGACAAGACATATAGTCCAAGATAGTCCCAAGGAGACGGAAAATTTATATCGCTCTCTGGTGGTTGAGGGTACCACTTTAGGCGATTCTGCTATATCTGTAAAGGATAATAGACTACTCCTTCCATGTACTATTATTTGGGGAAATCAAGTCCAAGCTACACAGGCTTTCATAGACTCGGGCTCTGCGGCTAATTTTATGGACTATGATTTCGCTGTTAGGCTCGGTCTTCCTCTCCAATCACTAGGGCACCAGCTCGTTGTCACTGCAGTGGATGACTCACTACTGCAGGGAAAACGGCCTCTTGCATTAACCCCAGAATTGATATGTCAGGTTGGGGTTCTACATAAAGAACAGATTCAATTCCTGGTTCTCAAAATGGCTGATGGCTGATGGTGTAATGCAGTTGGCTGATGGTGTAATGGTTAAGGGTTCTGCCTCTGACACAGGCGACCAGGGTTCGAATCTCGGCTCTGCCTGTTCAGTAAGCCAGCACTAATTCAGTAGGAGACCTTTGGCAAGTCTCCCTTACACTGCTACTGCCAATAGAGCGCGCCCTAGTGGCTGCTGCTCTGCTCTGGCGCTTTGAGTCCGCAAGGAGAAAAGCGCAATATAAATGTTATTTGTCTTGTCTTGTCTTGTACCTCCACTGTGATCTTTGGTATGCCGTGGCTTCAGAAACACTCCCCTCAGATTGACTGGAGTTCCAGACAACTCTTAAGTTTGTCCTCCTTTTGCAATTATCACTGTTTGGAGAAAGTCACGGTATGTGCTACCAAAGTCAATGTGGAGGGACTACCTACGCAATACTCAGATTTTGCCGATGTCTTCTGTCCCAGAGCAGCAGACAAACTCCCACCCCATCGTACTTTTGACTGCCCTATTGAGTTGCGATCAGGAGGCCATCTGTATAATCTTTCTGGGCCTGAGAAACTTGCCATGAAAGAATATATCACTGACAATTTGGCTAAAGGGTTCATTCGTCCGTCCAGGTCCCCGGCCGGGGCAGGCTTCTGTTTTGTGAAAAAGGAGGACGGTGGTCTTAGACCATGTATCGATTACAGGGATTTGAACAAGATTACTGTAAAAAATCGTTATCCTCTTCCCCTGATCGACGATTTATTCTCTCAGATTACTGATGCTAGTGTCTTTACTAAACTTGATCTTAGGGGGGCATACAACCTGATCCGCATAAGGCAAGGTGATGAATGGAAGACGGCGTTCAACGCGCCCGACGGGCACTACGAGTATCTTGTTATGCCCTTCGGGTTGTGCAACGCACCAGCCATCTTCCAAGACCTGATCAATGAAGTTTTCAGGGAAGTTCTGGGGAAATTTGTCCTCGTCTATTTAGACGACATCCTCATTTTTTCACCCACTTTGGCTAAACACAGGGAACATGTCAAGTACATGTTGAGGAAGTAACGTCAGAATTTCCTATACGCCAAAATTGAAAAATGCCTCTGAGGTTTCGGAAGTTTTGGGGTATGTGATCTCCATCGCAGGGTTGTCTATGGACCTCAAAAAAGTCTCTGCTGTACTGGAGTGGCCTCAACCTTTGGGATTGAAGGCCCTCCATCGATTTCTTGGCTTCACCAACTATTACAGAAGGTTTATAAAAGGGTTCTCTTCTGTGGTGGCACTCCTTACTGAGCAGACCAAGAGGGGGGCAGACACTTGCAACTGGTCGTCAGAGGCACACGCTGCCTTTTCATCACTTAAACAGTTGTTCTGTTCTGCCCCCATCTTGAGACATGTGGATGTGTCCCTTCCCTTTATCGTTGAGGTGGATGCTTCAGAGATTGGAGTAGGGCCTGTGCTGTCCCAGCATTCAGGCCTACAGGGCAGATTACATACATGCGCTTTCTTTTCTAGAAAGTTTTCCCCTGCTGAAAAAAATTATGATATTGGGAATCAGGAGTTTTTGGCCATCAAACTTGCATTTGAGTGGCGACATTGGCTTGAGGGGGCTGAACATACGATAACAGTCTATACGGATCATAGGAATTTAGAGTATATTGAGGGAGCTAAACGCCTTACTCCCAGACAGACTCGGTGGTCCTTATTTTTTACGCGCTTTAGGTTTGTTTTTCCCTAAAGGCCGGGTAGTAAGAATGTTAAGGCGGATGCCTTGTCTAGATGCTTCGAGTCAGAGATGGTGCAGCCCGCCACTCCTGTGGGCATCCTCCCCGAGAGAGTAGTTCTTGCGGTTTCTGGAATTAGACTTGACCAGGATTTGGTTGTGAGCTCCTCTTGCATAAACAAGAGGATGCAGTCTGATGATTGGGAATTCAGGCCAGGTGACATTGCTTGGGCCCTGCCTTCCAGACTGAGAAAATGTAGGACTTCCTCTGTCTATCCTTCTGCCTCCATTGCGCAGGGGCACCCCTCTCCCCCCCTCCCTGTGATCTCTGATGCAGAAGATCTCAAGGAAGACTTTCACAGACCGGATAGATCGTGTCCGGAGTCCACGGCTAGAGGGGGGAGTACTGTAACATCCCCTGTGATGGTGGCTGCGGGTACGCAGGATGTCCCTGCAGCCGCCTTTGTTCTCGGTTCTGAGGTCTCACCCGTTCCGCTGGCGTCTAGCACGCCAGGGACGGGACTGTCAGTTATTCATAGGGTCGCTGTCTCACGTGGGCGCGCGCGGAGACAGGACCTTTATGCTGGGGGAAGGCGCGTCAGTTGACCTGCCGGTCGGCTGACCTCAGGAGGGACTCACAGCGCTCAGATTGGCTGATTGGCAGGGGCGTGGCTGGGGGCTCTCCTCACGGCTTCATAAGCTTTCTCCGCTCACTTGCAAACTGTCTGCTGTTGCCAATACGTCAGTGTTAGCGCTCAGACCTTAGGCTAGTTCCGGTGTGTTTTGATCTGGGAGGAAAACAGGGATTTCAGACAAGACTAGGATTATTGCTTTATTGTATTATTGATATTCTGTGTACGACTCTGGGTTATCTCTGACTCTGATTCTGCTCTAGGTTCCTGTGCTTTTGCCCATCTGATCTAAGTTGCCGAACCTCTGCCTGGATCATTACTATTCTCTTGCCTCCTGACTTTGTGTAACGGTCTGCTCAGCTGTCTGCACGGGCAGACGGCTGTTTGTCCATTCCTTAAGTCTGAGGGCTGCAGGTCTCTGGAAAAAAGACCTGCCTGGGCTTTGCAAGTTTCAGCCCTGCTCTGCTGCTGGGCAATTTGCATACACTTGTCATGCAAACAGCCTAGCTGCCTCCTTTGAAGGCTTGCAGTATAAATACCATGTGATCCCAGAGTCCTTTGCTGCTCATAGAGGTTTGTTCCTGCTGGACTCACCTGGAGTGTCAGACACTGCTATCTTAGTATAGTTAATTCTTGGGGAGTGCTCCTTGCATTCCTAGTTAGTGCAGTCAGTTTGTGTATAATTTGTACTGCCTATTCTGTCCTGTCTTGTCTGTCACGATTGCGTTGTCGCCAGCGGTGGTTGATAGCGAATCGCTCTGTCTTGTTTGGATCGCACTAGCCACTAGCGGTAGCGGCTGTGGATCCTTCTGATCTGAGTTCCTGGAGTGTAAGCTGGAGCAGCTGTTGCTACTGGCTACCTCATCTGTCTGTCTTGTTTGGATCGCACTAGCCTCTAGTGGTAGCGGCTGTGGATCCTTCTGAACTGAGTTCCTGGAGTGTAAGCTGAAGCAGCGGTTGCTACTGGCTACCTCATTTGTCTGTCTTGTCTGTGCTCATTTGTGTTACTTATGGCTAGTTAGGGTGGCACGCTTATCACTGGGTGCCTATCGCGCTGTGATCATGTCTCAAACACGTTCGCTGTTGCGAATGAGTGCAGTGTTCGTGTTTAGCTAGCGTTTATTATTTTCTTTATCCTCTGATTGTTGTTTGCTGTGCCTTTGCTACTCTCGTGCTCTGCCCTGCTCAGTCTGGTGTCACTATTTGCCAATCACCATTCTTGCGATTGCATTCCCACTTCGTTTCCGCTGTTGTGTGTTCACCGTTGCTGGGTGTCGACTAGTTTGGTGGACACACATTGATTCTGTCTCTGTGCTCTCTCTCTTTGGGGGCTATCTTGTCTAGTGTTGCTTCTTTTCGTACAATTTCCATCTGGCATTTGTGGCAGCGCACAGGGTTTATTCCTCTGCACTCCACAGCTCCATCTACCGGTGGGAATTCCCCTCTACTGGTGCTTGCACCAAAAGCTGGGTTCTAGTATTCTGACACGCTTGTGGAGGACTTCCGCAGTGTCAGCGCACGTCTTGTGCGCTGACCACAGAGATATCCCACAATCGTTACATTTTGTACTGTACCTGCCTGTCTGTTGCTGAACCTTGCCTGTCTGACCCGTCTACTCTCCAGTGAGCCCTTGTCACTGGAGAGGTGCTCTGATAGTACCCACCAGCTCCTCTGGTGGGGTCTAGCTAACTATTTAGTTACTGTTGCTGATAGTGCTCACCAGTCCCTCTGGTGTGGGCTTGTAGCTACCCAGCTTCTATCTTGGCTAGTACCCTCTAGCTCCTCTGGTGGGGCCTAGCACAGATTGGTTGCAGATAGTACCCACCAGCTCCACTGGTGAGGTTTAGTCAAACTATCTGCCATTTCCTCTGGTAGTTCTCTCCAGCCCCTCTGGTGAGATCTACCCTCTACTGTTGTCACTACATCTCTGCTTTCTATTCTTGCATTATTGGTGATACTGCAGATCACCACATAATCAGGTATAGAGTCTGCATTATTGGTGATTATTGGTGATTCTGCAGATCAGACAATAATCAGACGTCTGTTTTGCTACACCAATACGTTATACAATTGTTGCACTGCCATGATCGATTACCAATCACGGATTCGGATCATGCTGTCGGATAGTGAAAAAATGCTCATGAATCAAGGCTATGCCGTGATCACGGATTGTATCCGAGGAAAACTGCAATAGACAAATACTGGGTGTGGGCCACACGTTTGGTTCTCTTTTTGTGTTAAGAGAGATAACCTCTAAGGTTTCTCTTGAGGCAAAGGGGTCAAAGCAGGAGATCCGACTGTTTGAATATTTTCAGCTGGCTCATTTTCTTAGGCAGGCTTTTGTAATATGGGGGTAGTACATGTGATAAAACTCAAACTACCCTAGCAACTACCCATGACAAATCTCCTCCCTTTATAGCTAAATGACATGAGGAACTAGATAGGGAATTCTCACAGGAGCAGTGGGATAAATCTTTTATTCTGACTTCTGTCTCATCACTTACTCCACAGGTGTCAGTCCGGAGCCTGTGAGTCATGGATGGCTCCGGACTGACACCTGTGGAGTTCAGACGCCAGTGTATGTGTTACTCACTGACGCCAGACAGTCTGAGATGATGGAGAGGTGTACGTCCCGCTGACCAGCTGGATACAGCGTTACCAGTTGGTGTCGTCCCTGGAAGTGCGCAGGGAGGTTTTTACCAGCAAGGCAAATCTGATTGGAATTCTCCCTGGGTGTCGTGAGTAGGCAGCTGGATTCTTTGATGCAAGTTTGGGGCTCCCCAACTGTGAGTTAAATGCTACCTGGAGTAGAGATCATATATGCCCGCTTGAACTGTGGATGCTGGTCTGTTCGGTTGCTGGCTGTCGGCAGATACTTCAGTTTTGAGACTGGCGCTATCTTCTTTTGCGTGCAGCTATATGCTTGAGCAGTAGAGATGGCTCGAATCTCTGATTTTCAGTTTGCGAACCTCGAACGCGAACTTCCGCAAAAGTTCAGTTCGCACAAACTTTTGTGAACCACAATAGACTTCAATGGGGAGGCGAACTTTGAAAACTAGAAACATTTATGCTGGCCACAAAAGTGATGGAAAAGATGTTTCAAGAGATCCTACAACTGGAGAGGGGCATGGCGGAGTGGGATACACGACAAAAGTCCCGGGGAAAAAATCAGGATTTGACGCACAGCAGCATTTTAAGGGCAGAAATCACATTGCATGCTAAATTGGAGGCCTAATTTTAAAACATCTTGCATGTGTGTACATCATTTAGGTAGTTTAATTGGTGTACTGCTTCACACTGACAGACCAAACTCACTGTGTAACGCACCCCAAACAGCTGTTTGTGTAGTGATGGCCGTGATGGGCTGGTGCGCACCATGGCGAGAGTGCAGGCGGTATCTGTTTTAAAGCCCATATGGTCGCCGGGCTGAGGTAGCTCAATGACAGAACAACAGTGACTGTCCAGCTGATCGAATTTGGTCTGTCCACAATGAAGCAACGACCTTATTATCTTGGGTGTGCCCCCCCCCCCTTCCCCCGAGTCACTCATATAGCCGGCGGTCATTGCTTCATTGTGATGCGCAAACCCCTTCACTGCAGCAAGGTAATGATCACAAAGGGGAATTGACACATGTACATGCCTTTTATTTTGTTGTTGTAGCACCAGTGCAGCCAGAAAAATGTGGCATGTACACACACCAGAAAAAAATATTATTATTATTTAGGTAGCTAGCAGCGGCCTTAAAAATTCAGGAATCCACCTGGAGTCCTGGACTCTGTTGGTGGTGGCGGAGAAGGCAGTCAAGCGGCCTGCAGGCAGAAATGCTGTGTGGGGAGCGACTTAGTCTTGGGGCTGGCAGTCACAAAGCGTGCAGTCAGAAATGTTGTGTGTGGGGACTGACTTAGTCTTTGGGCGGGCAGTAGCCCCCCGGGATACATGGATTTTGAATGCATTTTGATAAAGGTGAGGTACTGAACACTTTTATGACCTAGGCGACTTCTCTTCTCAGTGACAATGCCTCCAGCTGCGCTGAAGGTCATTTCTGACAGGACCTGTCACACACAGGTACCGTGAATAGGTGCAGTGACTGGTATATAATATAAAACTGCTTGCAGTCACGTAGGTAGGTGCACTGAACAGGTATGCAGTGATTGGTATTACAAATGTGCAGCTTTCACACACAGGTACCGTGAACAGGTGCAGTGACTGTTGTATAACACTGCGTGCTTCTGTCACGCAGGTGCATTAAACATAAACAGGTATGCAGTGATTGGTATTACAAATGTGCAGCTGTCACACACACAGGTACCATGAACAGGTAGTCACTGAATGTGCTGGGCCTGGCAGTGGCACAGTAGGAATTACCAAATGGCCAAGGGCCAGCTGGGATTGACTGACAGGGCTGTATATGCAAGTGCCTGTGACACACACACACACACACACACCTCTCAAAAGAGCTGTTGAGGGGTGCTTGTTAGCAATATGTATCAGCAAGGAGCAAGCTAACAAGCCTAACAAGAGACTAACTAAGCTTTCCCTATGTCTCTGCAACACGCTCTCCCTTCTCTAATTACTGTAGCCACACAAGTGAGGGAAATGGCCGACGCTGCCTGCCTCTTATAAAAGGGGGGGGGGGGGGCTCCAGGAGGGAGTGTAGCCTGATTGGCTACCATGTGTCTGCTGACTGTGATGTAGAGGGTCAAAGTTGACCCTAATGATGTAGTTTAGGGGGCGGGTCGAACTTGCATATAGTTCGCGTTCGATCTCGAACGCGAACCACCGAAGTTTATGCGAATCGGTTTGCAGTCGAACCGTTCGGGTCATCTCTTTTGAGCAGCCTTCATACTACTGACTAATATCGGCTTTGAGACGGTCTTAACCTTAAGGTGGCTTCACTAACTTTGGGACCCACATGCACTTAAATAAGCTGTGGTTGTTTGTGTGGTCGGATTGGTGTGAGTGTGATGGTAGTAACAACAGCGCTTTTGTTGATCGAAAGGGTTGCTCGAATGAACCCAGATTTGATTTGAGTGCATTCGGAACGGGTCCGGGTCAAATCCGGATTCGGCCTTGATCACAACCATAGAATTCGATTTGAGTTTGAATTCGAGTCATGATCACGAATTGAATCTGGATCATGAGTCGTAATCACGAATGGCCTTAAAGCATCATGTTTTTTTTTTTTTTAAAGAAAAAACACAATTAAATATATGTGGAGGTGTAATAGAAAAAAAAAATTGATGGAAAACATTTTTTCTTGTATTTGTTTGTTTATTGTTCTTCAACGTCTTCACCTTCTTTTTCTTCTCTCCATCTTTTTCTTCACTGTCTTCTTTTTCTTATTCACCACCTTCTTTCTCACCATCATCTTGTAACAAACTTACCTGGTGTGGTCTCTGCAGGCTGCTCTGATAGTGCTGAGCAGCTGGAGAAAGTTTCCTCTTCCTCTTTGGTCTGTCGCATCCCCGGCTCCCCTGTAGAAGTGAGTCATTATGTTGGCATCCCCGGCTCCCCTGTAGACGTGAGCCAGCACCGCGCATCCTCCCAAGACCCTGGGCGAACACGTACAACCCGTGGCAGCCTTTATAGGCTGAGAAGACAGGTGTGAGGCTGGTCAGCTAACACATTGGTCACGGTTTATCTTTAATCATCAAAATTCATGGCTCTTGTGGAATATATTTATTGAATCTGAGGATGGTAAGGCCATATTGCTCTGTTCATGAGGTCTTTGAGAGGAGGGAGGATTGTAAGGGTCATTGCAGGGGAGGGTTTTGGCTCATTACCGGTCTCTTTCTTTTTTTTTTCTGCTTCTGTTTCTGTTTTTTCTTCTTTTTTCTCACCTTACTTTTTTCTTCTTTCTTGTTCTGGTGAGGATGTTGTTATATAATTTCCAAGATGAGGCATTAACAGAACCTGCTAGCAGGTTGTTTCTGGGCTTTATATAAATAGACGATTATAGCTATGGGGGCCTTTGAGATGCCTTTTGGTATTGGCCCGATTCATTTTATATAATCCTGGGTGCCTTACTTGTCTGTTTTTGTTTTATGCTATGTATGAAGTCTCTATGCTTAAATTAAATGCATCCTCTGTTTAACTGCCAGTCTCTGATGTTAAGCTATAAATCTTCTAGGTGATGTTTATTGTTATGTTATGTAACATGTTTTCTCTTCACCTAATAAAAATTTATTGAACTCAAAAAGAGAAAGGAAGCCAAATCTGTTCAGTAAGAAGCTGGCACTAGGGGAGGTGTGAGGGAAAAGAGAGGTCTCTGATCACCTGATGAAGCCGTTGGATTAGGTTTGCCCGCTGAGCCGTGATGCCCCTGCTTTACATTATTCAGGGGCAGCGGAGGAGGACACAAGGGGGGAGTGGGGGATAGACGGGGACACATTGAGGACAAAAGGGGACACATGGGGAATACAGAGCAGCAGCATCTGTGTGTCTCACTGGGATTCTGTAGCCTGTAGTGTGAGTGTGACAGTCTTAGTGTCACTCTCTTGTCTCAATAGCTAGTTTTCATTTAACCAGAGTCATCAATTGTCAAGGACTGCAAGGGCCGATCCGTGATTGGGTTAATCTCTCAGTCAGAAACTAGATCTTGCTGTCACTTTGTGCATAGATGACCATGTGTGGTTTCGCAATCTATGAACTGACTAGCTGAGAGGAGCGTTCTGACTCCAAAGGATTCACAACACACACATACAATTTCAAATGCTTGCCACCAGGTGCGTATCAGCGCATGGCCGTAACTATAATAACACACTGAGAAACTTAACTAACCCTTAGCGGTATGCAGGGATCGGTGCCAGATCTGTCTATCTGTGCCCGATTCAAGCATATGGGTTGTAGATGCAAAATACAACATGATAATGGGTAATGCCTATGCGCTTCTAGGACAGACCCATCTTTACCCCCAACTTAACCACACCCACATACGTAGAATAAAAACACAGACTGGTCAGCTCATTTGGATAAATAGGCCAAAGAAACCCTTCTTAATTTAAAATAACCTTTAACAATATTCCCAAAATATGAATAAAATTACAATAAATTGAGGTGAGGGATCCAGAGGCCTACTATAACAAACACCAGATTGATTTTGTCATGCAGCCTATCCGGCCCCCAGCCGTGGTCACCGGCTCAGGGACAGCTGCATGCCCTTCAACACTTTCTGCAACTGCAGCCCCCTTTATTTACCACTAGGTGTTTTGCCCCGCGGCAAAACCCTCACCAAAAGCATCATAACCTGACCTCCGGAGACCTCACCCCGCCCAGCTGCAATGACATTACAACCAAAAAGACAATGCTATACACAATACTCCTTATTAAACCCTTTTATCTAACCCAACAAAGAGGAAGGGAGGGTGGGATTTACACTCGCTGATGCTGTCTGCCCGAATGCGCGCTTCTCCCCAAACCTGCTACCCATAAACCCCCGCTCTCAACCCCTCAGCCAATCCTGAATCTCTCCCTGCTTCAAAAGCCAGCCTATTGCTCCGCCCCACCAAAACCTTAATCCTGTCCTTCCCAGCTCGGCCAGCAGCCCTGCATCCATCCCTTTGTTGATAATGGGCAATGCCTATGCGCTTCCAGGACAGACCCATCTTTACTCCCAACTTAACCACACCCACATACGTAGAATAAAAACACAGACTGCTCAGCTCATTTGGATAAATAGGCCAAAGCTATAACCTTTAAAGAGACACTGAAGCGAGAATAAATCTCGCTTCAGTGCTTATATCCAGCAGGGGCATGTGTGCCCCTGCTAAAACACCGCTATCCCGCGGCTAAACGGGGGTCCCTTACCCCCCAAACCCACCCCTGCAAAATCTACGACCAACTTGGTCATAGATTTTGCTGCTGTTGAGGCAGGGCTAACGGCTGCAGCCCTGCCTCTCAGCGCCGTCTATCAGCGCCGCATCGCCGCCTCTCCCCCGCCCCTCTCAGCGAAGGAAGACTGAGAGGGGCGGGGGAGAGGTGGAGATACGCGCTGACAGATGCGCGTGAAGCAGGGCTGCAGCGGTTAGCCCTGCCTCTATGTGGAAGAGATCTCCACAAAGAACGGAGGGGATTTGGGAGGTAAGGGACCCCCGTTTAGCTGTGGGATAGCGGCATTTTAGCAGGGGCACACATGCCCCTGCTGAATATAAGCTCTGAAGCGAGATTTATTCTCGCTTGAGAGTATCTTTAACAATATTCCCAAAACATGAATACAATTACACTAAATTTCAGGTAAGGGATCCGGAGGCCTACTATAAAAAACACCAGATTGATTTTGGCATGCAGCCTATCCGGCCCCCAGCCGTGGTCACCGACTCAGGGACAGCTGCATGCCCTTCAGAACTTTCTACAACTGCAGACCCATTTGTTTACCACTAGGTGTTTTGCAACGTGACAAAACCCTCACCGAATGCATCATAACCTGACCTCCGGAGATCTCACCCTGCCACAACGAGCGAGCTTGACCTCCTCAAGCTTGCAAAACCCCCATGAACTTCAAAGCTCTTTGAATGCCATCTTGTAGGCCTGAAACCCACATATCAATGCCCACCGCATTCAAATGGACCCCATCAGCTCTCAGATAAAAACCCGTGTCCTCCTCCAGTTCCCTGTGCCGTATAGCTAGGCCCCCATTTCTGACCATGAATTGGGCAACTGCTCTATTCAACTTGGCCCTAGCTTTATTCACCTTTTCAACTGACCTGGCCAGCCTCCATGACTTCCTGGTGACTATATCAGATCAAACCACCACCATGTTGGGGAATTATCTCCTGATCCGCAGCACATCAAATTTAATATACTGCTTCAGACATCTCACCGATTTGGTGGCTAAATCATTTCCACCCGCGTGTATTATTAACACGTCCGGTGGATGATCAAGCCAGGAATACCTGTGGATCTCCGGTAACACCCTGGACCCGGAAAGCCCAACCACCTGATCACCACATTACCTTTTTGAAAGCCCAACTGATGGACTTTTAGGCCTGATGTCCGCTCTCTTGGCACCCCATGCCACATAAGAATGGCACAAGATCCAAACGAGGAGAGGGGCACCATCTGGGAACACAAGAAAAGAAAAAAGATGGAGGGGGGTGGAAGGGGAAGGAGGGGGGGGGGGGCAGGGGGTGCAGAAAGGAAGCAGGGGGGTTCAGGAAGAATAGAGAAGAACAACGGAAAAACCTCAGTATTCATGCAACAGACTTGGGAACAAAATATACAGCAGTGCCAAATAACAGATCACCCAATGTTAAAGGACTTATGAGCTCAAATTATAAAAAGTTAAATACCTTTTTAAATTTTTTTATGTATGGAGGACACCATAGACGCCCTCTTATTCATTCCGCCTTGCCCCCTCTTCAATAGCACCCCCCCAGTTGGGTCCCGACCCCTCCGAACGGGTCGGGTTAAAATTCCATGCTCAATATGGCCACCACAGGTGGCCGCAGCTGTGCAGTTCGCATAGATGCATTTGCGGCTGCGGAGCTCTTGGGCCTCCTCCCACCACGTCACCAATCCATGACTGATTGATGACGCAGCGGGAGGACGCCCTAGAGCTGCGCAACTGCAATCACGTCTATGCGGGCTGCGCAGCCGCGGCCATATTGAGTGGGGAATTTTAACCCGACTTGTTCGGTGGGGTCGGGTTGGGGGGCTACCGTGGGGGGGGCTATTGAAGCAGGGGCAAGGTGGAATGAATGGGAGGGTGTCGATGGCGTCCTCCATACATAAAGAATTAAAAAAGGTATTTAACTTTTTTTATAATTTGAGCTCGTAAGTCCTTTAACCATTTATGACGCGCGGACGTGAGCTTCACGTTCGCAGCGGCAGGTGCTAGAGCTTGGGGGTTTGCTTCATCGGGGAAAAGTCTGCCTCATGGGGGAAAAGTTTAGTGAATTTGGAAAAAAAAAGTGTAAAATACCGCATGAGGTATTTTACCTCCAATTTTTTTTTTACCGCTGTCAGGTATAGCAGTATTACCTCAGCAGTGGAAAGCAGTGCGACCGCCGCTTCCACATCTGACGTCACCGCGGCAGCTGCCGCGTCCTCCCAGACAACCCGAGCAGCCTCCGGCAGGACAGGTCTCTCAGTAGCACATCAGCTTAGGTCGGCACGCTCGCGCACAGAGTGACAGGACCTTTATGGGCTTAGGAGACGGGTCAGCTGATCTGCTGGTCAGCTGACATCAGGCTGCTGGGTCTCGCTGTCCTGGGCGGGTTGTTTGGAATTGCCTGTCTGTATTTAAGCTTGGGGATGTCAGTGGTTCATTGTCTGTTGTTGTTGAAACTTCGCAGTGAAAGCTCTCAGACCTTAGTCAGATCCGTGTGTGTTTGAACCGGCAGGACCCCGGGGATTCGCACTAGCTTAGGAATTATATAATTACTGTTATTGATTATTTATTTCATTGATTTAATTGATTATTATTTCATTTGTAGTTAGCCAATAAATGGTATCATCCTGATTTAGAACTTCTTGATTATTTACTGTGTTTGACCTTTTGCCTGTACTTCCGACTACTCTCTGCCTTACGATTCTGTACCTCTGCCAATCTGATCTGTTGCCGACTTCTGCCTGAATACTTATTCCGATTTTGTCTAACGATTCTGTACCTCTGCCTAACCGATCTGTTACTGACTTTGCCTGTACGACCACTCTCTTATTAGTGATAGCCCCTGTCACTAAGGGCTATCACTCTCTTGTGTTCCTGAATAGTACTGTGCACCCAATCACGTGTGATCACACTTTGAATAAAATACTGACTATTGTGCTGATAGAGCTAGTACTGATCATCAGATAAGTCACTGATCATTACAACCGCACTGTTTTTTGTGAATAGAGCCCATTGTATCCCAATTAGCGTACATTGTGGGATTTTTGCTCAGTAGGGACATCTTATGGCCAAATAGTAAAACACACCTACTGACTTTGAGGAATTAAAATAAATGATTATCTATGTCAAGAGGACATATAATTAATAAATAATGGGCTAAAAATTAGTGATGGATGTAAAACAATGCACCTTTATTTCCAAATAAAATATTGTCACCATACATTACACTAGGGGTATAATTTTAATGTTGCAATAACCAAGACAAATGGCCAAACAAAATGTGTGGATTTTAATTATGATAGCATTAATTATTTTAAAACTGTAATGGCTGAAAACTGAAAAATAATGCATTTTTTCAATTTTTTTCTTATTATTCCCATTATAATGCATTTAGAATAAAATAATTCTTAGCATAATTTACCACCCAAAGAAAGCCTAATTGGTGGTGGAAAAAACAAGGTATAGATCATTTTGCTGTGATAAGTAGTGATAAAGTTATTGGGGAATGAAAGGGAGAAGCGCTGACAGGTGAAACTTCTTCTCCTCCATAAGGTGAAAAATCCCAGCGGGCTGAAATGGTTAAGCTAAATGTGGCCCTGACATAACCCGAAAACCTCTCAGATTCCCACCGACCAATGCGTTTTACCCATTCACTGCTGAGGCCCCATCTAGCTGCCTCCATCGCTGCACCTATCCGGAACGAGTGGGGTGCATATTGTTTTGCAGGCCGACCCAGTCAGGTCAAACATTCTCGAAAATCCGCAACAAACTGATAGTGAGATAGCGAAGACCCATCCCCATGACACAAAAAGGAGATGCCGGACTGGTCTGGAAAAAAACATGGCCCCCCATGCCCGCGAAGTTGGACAGCACTGGACTAAATATTTTTATTTTGCAGCATTTGACTACTTGATGAATTATCATGAGGCATGTAACTACTTGATTATTTTATCTAAAATGTATCTGGTCAGACCCAATCTCTGAATAGCACTGCTACTTATTTTGTGTATTTTTTTGTTATTTTGTGTATTTTTAAGTCTGCCCATGACCCATCATTAGGACCAGCGCGTCAATAAAGGCAAAAGGGGAAATTGCCTCCAGGCCCCAGAGTCCACAGGGGCCTTGTAGCATCTCCCTTTTAAAAGTTAAATGTGCCTGCAGTGGCCATGGGCCGTCGGGTACACTGGCGTGAGAGTGGTGTAACTTGGTGCGGCTGGTGGGTGCTAAGGAGCTGTGAGCGTCAGGCAGGGAGGGCTGTGGGCATATACGTTACCTGATTCCACCGCGTCGACCCCGTTTCCATGGTTTCCGCCTGCCTTCCGTCCTTTCCTGTGGTGGGACGCACAGCAGCCAGCCGCAGCAGCACTCTCCCCGAAGTGACGCAGGCAAGTGACGTCATGTCAGTACGTCCGTGCCTGCGAGGAGGAAGAGGTGCCCTGCTGTGGCTGTGGCTGGACTTTATGCATCGGCTGGAGGCCGGGGATCGTGACAGCATGCATCTTGACAGATGTCATGCCATGTCAGATCCAGGAAATGGGGGGAAAGGGTGAGTCTGGGGACATAGACTGGACAAGCCAGATTTTGTTGAAAGGTGGGGGCTTGAATGTGTGAAGCTGTTTTGGTATGGGCCTGCCACAACCTATTATTGTTTTAATGAATGACAGTACTGTCATGTCATTTTACTGATATCGCTCACAATTCAGTGTCCTACGAATCATGGGTGATTTCAATAAAAAGACAGTGCTGCTATTAATAAAAACAATAATAGGTTCAATTGTGGCAGGTCCACACACAAAAACAACCTCACACATGCAAGCCCCCCTCCACCCCTTTGCCATTTGCTTTGCTTGCTTCAGGAACTTGAGCAGTATAACTTGGTGTTATAGGGGTCTGGACAAATTAGATTTTGTTGAAAGATGGGGGCTTGCATGTGTGAGGTTACTTTGGTGTGTGGGCCTGCCACAACCTGTTATTGCTTTCATTGATGACAGTACTGTCGTGTCATTGATATCACCCACAATTTGGCGTCCTACTAATCATGGGTGATATAAATAGAAAGATAGTGCTGTCATTAATCAGCAACATCAGTAAAAAAAACTGAAAATAAAAGTATGAGAATATTTTCTTTGCTGCTAATCTTCTAGTAATTATTCATAGTACACAACCAATTCACTATATCATATATTTTTTTTCGCTTCAGTGTCTCTTTAAGGGTTTTATTAAATCTCTCTACCTCTCCGTCTGTCTGTGGGTGATAGACAGACGTCCGCAGCTGCTTGATTTGGAAAAGCTTGCAGAGGTCTGCCATCAACCTAGACATGAAAGGGGTGCCCTGATCAGTAAGGATTTCTTTGGGGAACCCAGCCCTGCTGAACATATAAAATAACTCCCGGGCAATAGTTTTAGAAGCTGTATTCCTCAGGGGTATTGCTTCTGGGTACCTAGTGGCATAATCCAGAACCACTAGGATATACTGATGACCTCTAGCTGATTTAACTAGGGGGCCTACCTGGTCCATCGCAATGTGCTCAAAGGGCACCTCAATTATGGGAAGTGGCACTAAGGGGCTATGAAGTGAGACACCGGAGCAGTTAATTGGCATGAAGGGCAGGAAGCACTCCTTAATACCTCTTAACATCAGTCCTCAACCCTGGCCAGTAGAATCGGTCAGCAATTCTTGCCTCTGTCTTTTCTGTCCCTAGGTGTCCCCCTAATACCTCATTGTGGGCCATTTCTAGAACTATCTTTCTGTAGGGCTGAGGAACCAGTAATTGTTGTACCACCTCTGAGCGCCCCTGAGTGACACGATATCACAAGTCAGAATCCATAGAGAAGTGGGGGTACCTCTGCTCAGCACCAGGCTCCTGTGGCACCCCATTCACTATGGAAACCTGTTCACAAGAGTGAACTAAAGTGGGATCCCGCATTTGAGCTGTGCCAAAGGCCCCTCTAGAAACATCCAGACCTGGACATATGAGATTGGGGAAGGCTTCCTCCTCCTCCTCCCCAATCATCACCTGTAATGGTGAAATTTTCTCATCCTCAGAGGATAAAACAACCTCTTGACCAACTTCACTTACATCATTCGAGGTCGACAGTTCCATCCAGTCTAGCCTAGGAACCGGGGAAGTGTAGTTTACATCATTACAACAACCCACATCATTTAAGACATTTTTGGACTTTCCCCAGAGTTCATGAAACAGAGGAAAGTCACGTCCTATTATTAAATCATACATAAGGGAAGGCACCACCCCTACTTCATGAGTCACACTTCCACATGCAGAGGAGACAGAGATTGACACCAGGGGGTATGCCCTAGTGTCACCGTGTATGCAAATGACCCAGAGGGTCTTTCCAGCTGGTTCAGTTTTCCCCACTAGTTGGGCATGTACCAAAGTTACCATGCTCCCCGAATCTAGTAAGGCATTTACAGCCGGTTTAAGCAACAATGGGGCCCCAGGGAAAAATAAACCTGGGGGCCCCCAACAGATACCCTGGAACAAAAATCGGCATTAAGGGACATTTTTGCAGCTGGTATAGTCAGGGTGTGAAGCCCCAATCGGTCGTAGCTCCAAATTCTGGCTATCCCAGCCTGCATGAGGGACAATGGATTAAAAAGTTTCAGGAGGGGGGACCCCACATAACTTTAAAAAAAAAATTCCCACACTCTAAACATAAAAAAAAAATTGGAAAAATAGGAAAAAATACCAGGGATCTTCAAACAGCCATATTGAGGCTGTATAGCGATCCCTGGCCAAAGTGCTGTGGCTGCGTATGGAGCCCCTGGAAACCCCGTCAGGAAATGTATTGCTCTTTCTTTTGATACATGTAAAATTACACTACCGATAGGTTTGCTACTAAAAATGACATTTACCGCATTTAAAAGTATACGTTTTTCCTTCAAAACTTTAAAATCGATTTTCTCAAAAGCTATAAAGTCTTTTTGAAAAATTGCCTTTTCCTCTTATTCCCAATGATCTCCTTAACATATCCTGCAAATTTGGGGTTTCTAGCATTTAAGATGGATTTGCTATTAACCGTTAAAGTCGGCGGGTTTTTAAATGTGAATTTTTTTTCCTTTGAAACTTTAAAATCGATTTTCTCAAAAACTATAAGATCTTTTTGAATTTTTTTTTCGTCTTGTAGCCACTGGGGGCCCCTAAAGGCTCTGGGACCCTGGGGCAATTGCCTCCTTTGCCTCTATGGTAGCGCCGGCCTTGGGTAAGCCATTAATTAATGCAGCACACTCAAACTGCCCTTCATACTTAGGGCATGCCGTGCAAGCTAACTTTTCAAAGAAAGAAACATGGCGAGCAGCATCACACTGCATTGGCACTTCCTGCAAGGGGCACTGAGCCCTAGTATGTCCCCAGGCATGGCCCTTCCAGGACTGCACAGGGACAGCTTTCCTGTGTAAAGCAAATGCCTGAGGGTCCTGATAAGGATTCTGAGGAGGTCCTTCCTTATATGCGGTGGATGGCTTGGTCCTCCGTGTAGCATGAGCGTCCCGGTGTCTGGTAGGTCCGAGCAACTCCTTCACAACTGTGAATCTTTCCACCATGTTGACCAGCTGATCTGCAGACTGTGGATCCCCATGGTTGACCCAACGCTGCAATGCACCAGGAAGGGACCTCCAGTATCGGTCCATGACAATGCGCTCCACCATCTGGGGTCCGGTCAGTGTCTCCAGCTGTAGCCACTTTTTCACTAGCTGGATTAAATCATGCACTTGGGATTGAGGTGGCATATCCGTAATATACCTCCAGCTGTGTACTCGCTGTGCTCTGACCGCTGTGGTTACGCCCAGGCGGGCTAAGATCTCTATCTTGAGGGTATCATACTCCTTAGCCTTTTCTGGTGGTAGGTCAAAGTAGGCGTTCTGTGAGTCCCCAGTTAGAAAAGGCTCTATGATGCCTGCCCACTGCTCTTTAGGCCACTGCTCTCGCTCTGCAGTTCTCTCAAAAGTTGTTAGGAATTCCTCAACATCATCAGAGGGTGCTAGCTTTTGCAGGGAATGACTAGCCCGGATAGATGTCTGGTTGCTAGGGGCAACAGGTTGACTCCGCCCCTGAGATAGCTGCTGCACTGCCTTGGCCAGAATCTTGGACTGAGCCTCTGTGGATTCCTGCAATGCAGTTGCTTGCGCTTCAGTAGTCTCGCAGGGGGCTACCAACTGTGCCTCAGTTGCTTGCTGCTGTACTGCGGTACGGTAGCTAAGTCCAGCTGTCGCACCAACTCCTCCATTGCAAGTATGATACTGGCCCTTTAAATGTCAGTTTTTCGGAGACATTTTTTTTCTTTCTTTAACGCAATGCCCGCATCCTCCACCGCTTGTGATATACAGGGTTTTTTGGGGATCAATGCAACCACAGGGAGGCAGCCGTAAAGTTTCAAAAACACAGTCTATTTATTGGTTATCAAACAAACTGGCCCGCTGCCAGCAAATAAAACCTTGGCATCTTGCCAGCAGACAAAAAGCAACATCTCATCTTCAGCAGTAAGGCAACAAAACAGATTATCTTCAGTACAACACACAAAATACAGTCCAGCACACTTGCATGGGTACTCTTTACCAATCTGAAGAGCTCTTTGTAATCCACAGGTCTCTGGGCAGTACAGTACAGACTCCAGCCTTAGCTCACATATCCTCACAGCTCACAAACTGACTCAGGAAAAAGCCAACGCCCAGTGTGAGACGTGTGCATTTATCACCTCTCCTACCAACCTTCATTGTCCAGCCCCCCTTGCTGGGAGGAATAGATGGACCCACCCAACCTTCCATCTATTCCAGGATCCAGGCCCTGGGAAAAGAAATAAAAGATGTTGGCAACCTGCTGGTTAATAACAAAAACCCTGGACCCCTATTTCCCAGCATTGGTGCTGTCTTAAAAAAAACATACATGAAAAGCTGGCGATATACATCGCCCATCCAGTACCGATCCCTGGAGTCCTGTACAATAAATATATATATATATCACTCGAAGTGAATTAATATTCGAGTTAATCGAATGTCCAATTCGACCTCGGATATCCGACGTCACTATCCGAGTCTGTATTCGAGTAAAATATTCGAGCTGGCCTTAAATAGCTTTTAAAACTTGTATTGGAGGTCAATGATGCATGAAACCACCTTTTTTATGAAGAAAAACATCAAGTGATTATGTGGTGATGTAGTAGTTATAAAAAAGGTATCAAAAATAGTAAATTAACCCTCATGAAAAGTGTTTGCATGAGAAGGTGTGTCCAAAATGGTTGTAAGTTGGAAGTCTTAATTTACGTCGTCTTCTTCTTCTTCTTCCATATCTTTCTTCTTCTTATATATCTTCTTCTTCTTCTTCTTCTATATCTTCTTCTTCTTCTTCTTATATATCTTCTTCTTCTTCTTATATATCATCTTCTTCTTCTATGTCTTTTTCTTCTTCTATATCTTCTTCTTCTTCTATATCTTCTTCTTCTTCTTTTATATCTTTTTCTTCTTCTATATCTTCTTCTTCTTCTATATCTTCTTCTTCTTCTTCTTCTTCTTCTTCTTCTTCTTCTTCTTCTTCTTCTATATCTTCTTCTTCTATATCTTCTTCTTCTTCTTCTTCTTCTTCTTCTACTATATCTTCTTCTTCTTCTACTATATCTTCTTCTTCTTCTTCTATATCTTCTTCCTCTTTTTTCTCTATCGTATTATGTGTCTTGGTTTTCCTTTCTTTTGTAATATTTTTTTTACTTTATTTGTGGAAATATTTTATTTTAATAACACCATAGTTATATTTGTGTTGATGGCATAATAGGTAGGTAGTGGCACATTGCAAGCCACAGCGCCTTTTTCTGTGTACCCTGGCGGTGGTAAAACACAGGATTGCAGCTATTGTAGTGTGGTAATAGCTGCCGGTAGGAGAGTGGGTGGGCAGGTGGCAGCAGAAAATAGTTCTTCTTCTGTTCTCCTTGGCAGTAGTAGCAGCACACAGACAGCAGAAGATCAATGCAGCTACAGGACTCCTCCTGTAGCTGCATTGATCTTCTGCTGTAGTGTGTGTCAGGCAGTGTGATGTGACTGACATAATAGGCCCTGGTTCCTAGCAGTGGTACCAGGGCCGTAAATAAACAGCATAAGGTTCCAGACAGCGGTTGTGAAGCCCACATTGTGTCCAATACACAATTGGGACAGCACAGTTTTCAACCCAGACACCTCTAAAATAATTACAATTTATTTATTTTTTTCAAATTAATGCAGGCAGCTATTTTTGAGCGTAATAGCTGCTGGCGCATGGGCAGAAGCACCTTGTAATGTGTTCCCTGGCAGTGGAGACACAGACAGCAGGAGGAAATACAACAGCAGGCAGCGTGAGGAGGATGAGTGTGTGTGGCAGACTGGCATTTGGCAGCAGGCAGCGAGACATAATAGGCCCTGGTTCCTAGCGGTGGTTCCAGGGCCATAAATACACAGCATGAGGTTCCAGACAGTGGTCGTGAAGCCCACATTGTGTCCAATACACAATTGGGACAGCACAGTTTTCAACCCGGACACCTCTAAATTAATTTAAAAATTTTTTTTTTCAAATGGATGCAGCTATTTTTGAGCGTAATAGCTGGTGGCGCATGGGCAGCAGCACCTTGTAATGTGTTCCCTGGCAGTGGACACACAGACAGCAGGAAGAAATACAGCAGCAGCAGATGCAGGTGTAATGTGTGTGCGCCACTTCATGTCCCCCTCTCGCCGACAACAGGGGCCAGGAATTCGCCTTCCACCCAAGCCTGGTTCATTTTGAGAAACGTCAGTCTGTCCACAGACTTGTGAGACAGACAAGATCGCTTCTCAGTGACGACTCCACCGGCTGCACTGAAGCAATGCTCTGACAGTACGCTGGAAGGGGGGCAGGAGAGCACTTCCAGGGCGTACTGCGCAAGCTCGCTCCAGATCGGCAGGTGCTTGACCCAATACTCCATGGGATCAACAGGGGCCACGCTGTCAAGCTCGCTGAAGGACCCCATGTAGTCAGCCACCATGCGGGTCAAGCGCTGCCTGTGACTGGAGAAGGATGCTGCTGCAGGCACCTCCTCTCTAGTCCTTGGCAGTTCTACACTCATGTAGAGCTCTTAGGTCAGAGGCAGCAGATCTGTGGTGCGCGTGCGCTTGCTGCTGGTGGATGCAGGCACCTGCTGCTGCCTCTGTGCTGGCTGGACAGTGGGGGTGGATGTCTGAGGGAAGGCTTCCTCCAAGCGCTCAACAAGAGACAGCTGCAAATCCCTCATTTGTTGCGCACGGTCTCCTCCTGCAGGCAGGAACTGGCTGAGCTTCCCCTTCAGACGTGGGTCCAGCATCATGCAGATCCAGATGTCCTCCCTCTGCTTCATCTGGATCACCCTTGGGTCCTTGCGCAGGCACCTCAGCATGTGCGCTGCCATTGGGAAGAGTCTGGCCATGTCTGCTGGCACATCATCGGCAGCCCCAGAGCCGACAGTGCTGTCCTCCTCTTCCTCTGCCTCCTCCACCTCATCCTCTCTCCACCCCCGCACCAGTCCAGCTGCGCTCTGCTGCTCCCTCTCATCAGCAGCAAGGTCAGGGACCATCACCAACTCCAAGCCCTCCTCCTCAGAGGTGGCCTGTGAAGCTGCCTGCAGCTCATGCTGGTCCAAGGCTGCCGCTCCCTCTTCCAGCAGTGCATACAGGGCCCTGTCCAGCACACACACACCAAGGGGACCCACTCGCACACCATTGCATGGTCCCTGCTTACCATGTTGGTGGCCTGCAGGAAGGGTGCCAGGACTGAGCACACCTGCTGCATGTGCCCCCAGTCCTCCGTGGAGATGATGGACAGGAGGTTGGTGGCTGCACGCCCAGTTGCAGTGATGGAGGCAACTGTTGCTCGCACAAGCTACTGGCTGACAGCCTGCCTCTGTTCAACCAGAGGCTCCAACATCGCCAGAGTGGAGTTCCAGCAAGTTGGAACATCGATCATGAGCCAGTGCTGTGGCAGGTGCAGCTCCTTCTGCACCTCTTCCAGGCTCGCTACGGCTGCAGGCGAGTGCCGGAAATGACATAACCTTCCTTGCCGCCTCAAGGAGTCGGTCCATCCCCTGGTAGGTCTGCAGGAACTTTTGGACTACCAGGTTCAGGACGTGCGCCAGGCAGGGGATGTGGGTCAGGTCTCCCCTGCTGATGGCAGCAACCAGGTTTGCCCCATTGTCGGACACCACCTCTCCGACTCTGAGGCCTCTGGGGGTCAGCCAATTCCTCTCCTGCTCTCGGAGTTTGGCCAGGACATGGTTCGCCGTCAGTTTGGTCTTCCCCAGGCTGACCAATTCCAGCAGCGCTTGGCAGTGGCGGGGCTTCACGCTGCTGCTGAGGCGGGGGGTTTGGGCTGGTGTGCCGGAGGATGGAAGCGGATCAGAGGAACCTGCTGCAATTCCGCTGACCCTGCATGGTGGCACCACCCACTGCGTTGTTGGTGCTGCTGCTGCTCTGACAGTGCCCGATGCTGCTCCCCCCTCCTGACCCCCTTCCACCAAGATGACCCAATGCACGGTGAAGGACAGATAGCATCCTGTCCCAAACCGGCTGCTCCACGAGTCCATGGTGACGTGGACCCATTGACCCACCGCGTGCTCCAGCCCTCTCCCGACATTGGCCATCACAGAGTGGTGAAGTGCAGGGATGGCCATGCGTGTGAAATAATGTCGGCTGGGGATTGGCCAATCGGGGGCTGCATACATCAGGAGCGCACGCATGCCGCTCCCCTCCTGCACAAGGGAATAAGGCAGGAGTTGGGAGCACATGGCCCGTGCCAGCAAGCCGTTCAGCTGACGCACGCGACGGCTGCTGGGAGGCAGAACCCTGACCACCCCCTGGAAGGTGTCGCTGAGCAGGGTCTGGCGACGCCTTTTGCTGGCACGCAAATCAGTGGAGGGAGCAGAGGAGGCCACTGAGGACTGGCTGCCAGAACAGGCCTCAGTGTCGGCGGCAGGAGTTGCAGAGGGAGGAGGAGCAGTGCGTTTCTGACGCACTCCTGCTGGTGCTGCTGGAGGAGGTGGAGGAGGGCGGGTGGCTGCTGCTGACGACTTCGCAGTGGTCTGCCACTGCCAGCTTCCTTCAACTTCATGAACTCCTCATGCTCATGAAAGTGTTTTCCTGCAAGATGGTTGACCAGAGAGGTGGTGCCAAAAGCAGAGGGCTCCTTCCCTCTGCTGAGCTGCTGGCGGCACTGGTTGCAGGTGGCATACTTGCACTCCACATTGTTATTATTATTATTGATTTATAAAGCGCCAACATATTCCGTGGCGCTGTACAAAGTAAGAAACAAACATGGGGTACATAATAATACAGACAATGGTGTACACCAATATAAAAGATACATAATTAGTGACAAAATATAAAGAATGATACAAAATACAAATTATAGTATTGGTAATGACAGTGATAAAATTAACATGATGAATAAAATGTATAATGGTTACCAAGACACAAAAGGGGGAGAGAGCCCTGCCCTTGCGAGCTTACAATCTAAAGGGAATGGGGGGGGGGGGGGGGGGGACAGGAGGAGGGGTAGTATGGAGCAAATATATAGAGGCTTTGTGTTTTAGGATACCTAGTAGGGGTGCAATTTGGTCTTAGTACAAAGGGAAGTGGCCTAAGGTAGAGCATATGCTTGTCGGAACAAGTGTGTTTTTAGAGAGCGTTTAAAGGTAACAAAGGTTGGCGAGTGACGAATGTGTTGTGGGAGGGCATTCCAGAGGAGGGGTGAAGTGCGTGCGAAGTCTTGTAAACGTGAATGTGAGGAGTTGATTCTAGAGGAGGACAACAGAAGATCATGTGCCGATCTGAGATTGCGATTGGGTTTGTATCTGGAAATTAGTGAGGATATGTACCGGTACATAAAAATGAGGAGAAGGAGGTGTTATCGGCACTGCAGGTGCTTTATTCCATATTAATATTTGGTAAAATCATGCACAGACAAACGAAATGTCACAAAAAGTCACATACCATGTACAAGTAGTGCGGTGGTGCGGTGGATGCTGGGCACAAACTGCCTGACGGCCGTTTCGCGCTGTGTATGCGCTTCAACGGAGGCTGCTACGCAAGGCTCCCTCTTGCCGGGCATAAATACACTTTATGTATTTGTAAAGTGTATGTATATGTAAAGTGTATTTATGCCCGGCAAGAGGGAGCCCCGCGTAGCAGCCTCCTTTGAAGCGCATACATAGTGCAAAACGGCCGTCAAGCAGTTTGTGCCCAGCACCCACCGCACCACCGCACTGCTTGTACATGGTATGTGACTTTTTGTGACATGTCGTTTGTTTGTGCATGATTTTACCAAATATTAATATGGAATAAAGCACCTGCAGTGCCGCTAACACCTCCTTCTCCTCATTTTTATGCACCAGTGATTCTTAACTACATCAGAGCATGCAGGGTGCACCATAAGACAAGAAGTGCAAGAATCCTGTCCGCACCACTCCAGTGTCAGCTGTTTTGTGCTGTAGTGCCAACTATGCATTTCTCCTTTTGTTGATACAAGGATATGTACCGGGGAGATAGATTGTGGAGAGCTTTGTAGGTTAGGGTTAGGAGTTTGAACTGAATCCTCTGGTTAATTTGCAGCCAGTGAAGAGCTTGACAAAGCGGGTCGGCAGAGGAAGATCGAGAAGAAAGATGAATGAGACGAGCAGCTGAGTTCAGTACCGACTGGAGCGGGGCCAGTTTGTTAGACGGTAGTCCACAAAGTAGTACGTTGCAGTAGTCCAGACGAGAAATTATGAGAGCATGTATTAACATTTTAGCTGTGTCTTGAGTGAGAAAGGGACGGATGCGAGATATGTTTTTGAGTTGGAGATGGCAGGAGCTGGTTATGGAGTGAACATGAGGAATAAAAGAGAGAGATGAGTCGAATATCACCCCCAAGCACTGAGCTTTGGGAACTGAAGTTATGGGAGTGTTATTAACATTTATTGTTACTTCAGGCAGGGAGGTGGACAGAGACGGTGGAAAAATTATTAGTTCAGTTTTACTCATATTAAGTTTTAGGAAGCGAGAGGACATGAAGGAGGATATAGCAGACAAGCAGTCAGGAACACGTTTAAGGAGGGAGTTAAGGTCTGGGGCAGAGAGGTACAGTTGTGTATCGTCTGCATAGAGGTGGTATTGAAACCCGAATGAGTTGATTAAATCACCAAGACCATGCATGTAGATGGAAAAGAGGGGACCAAGGACAGAGCCTTGGGGAACCCCGACAGACAAAGCATGAGGAGAAGAGATCTGATCTGAGTAGGAGACTGTGAAGGACCTTCCAGAGAGGTAGGAAAATAACCATGTGAGAGCAAGGCCCTTTATTACGACATTTGAAAGTATTTGTAGGAGTAAGGTGTGGTCGACAGTATCAAATGCTGATGACAGGTCAAGAAGGATGAGTATGGAAAATTGACCTTTGGATTTGGCTGTAAGAAGGTCATTGGCCACTTAGGTAAGGGCTGTTTCCGTGGAGTGGTTAGAGCGAAAGCCAGACTGGAACTGATCAAGTAGGGAGTTAGCAGATAAATAATGGCTTAATTCTGCATGTATATGGCGTTCAAGTAGTTTGGATGCAAATGGGAGAAGTGACACTGGGCGGTAGTTGGCAAGTGTGGTAGGATCTAGAGACACATATGGCAGAGTGAAAAAATTCCATATTGGGGAGGTGAAGTTTCCCCTTCGGCTGGAAGGTGCTGCTGCCGCTGGTCTCCCTGTGGTGGTTGGGGGGGAGGGGTTTTTGGTGCGGCCGGTGGTGGCACTGGCAGAACTCGTCTCCGGATCAGCACGCTTTGTGGCATACCACGCCCACTTGTGATCCTGCCCATGCCTGCGATGCTGATCCTTCTAGCAAGGCCCACAGACGCATCCTCCTCCTCCTCCTCAGAGCTGATGACATCCCCACTCCCAGGACCGGGCACCCAGTCTCTGTCCTTCACCCTGTCATCATCATCCTCCTCCTCCGCAAACATGTCCTGCTGGGATCCTACAAACTCCCCTTCTGCATGCATGGGCGGATGGACAGTCACCACTGTCTGACTGTCCAAAGCATCATCCCCCAAAGTGCCCATAAGCATTCCTTCCTCCTCCAATTCTGCCGCAACAGCACTCCATAACCCCACTGCGCTTGGGGATAAGAAGGTGCTGAGTGACAAGGTGCTGGTGTCGCCCACTGGGGCTGGAGAACTGCACTCCTCCTTCTCCTCCCCAGACAGTGCTGGGCGGCTGCTGCTGCTCTTGCGAACAGGAGTGGTGGCGGGGGTGGAGGACTCGGTTCCAGAGCTAATGGTGGCCTGCTCATCCACCATCAGTTCCACCACAGAGTCTGCGTCCTTCTCCTCAATAGGACGGCTACGACCTGGCGGTGGGACGAACATCTGTGCCACACGCTGCTGCTGTGTCTCTGCAGCGTGACTCCCAGCTGTTAGGCGGCCAAGGCGTCCACGGCCAGTGGCTAATGGCGGAATAGCCACTGATACAGACGCAGAACTGCGCATGGTGGTGGTGGCGCGGCTGCCATGCCCACGACCTCCTCTCTTGGCGATGCCCTTGCTGCCCCTGCCCAAACCGTGGCTGCCAGTGCCAGACATCGTATATTTTTAATATTATACAAATGAAAAAAAAAACTTATGTATGTAAAGGCGGGTGGGACTGGTGGTGGTGGGTGTGTGAGGTGACGGACAGGTGTACTCTACAGCAGAGATCGGTGTAGCGCTAACGAGAGAGTGCGCAGTGCGCACACAAAGACCCTTGCTGACGCTGACTGACGGTGTCCCTATACACAGACTACAGTACAATTCAGCGAATACACAATACAAGTAATATAAACAATAGGACAGGTGTAGCACTAACGAGAGGGTGCGGACAGCGCAGACGTGCACTGCGCACACAAAGACCCTAGCTGACGCTGACCGACGGTGTCCCTATACACAGACTACAGTACAATTCAGCGAATACACAATACAAGTAATATAAACAATAGGACGGGTGTAGCACTAACGAGAGGGTGCCGACAGCGCAGACGTGCACTGCGCACACAAAGACCCTAGCTGACACTGACTGACGGTGTCCCTATACACAGACTACAGTACAGTATAGTCAGTGAATACAAAATACAAGTAATATAAACAATAGGACGGGTGTAGCACTAACGAGAGGGTGCGGACAGCGCAAACGTGCACTGCGCACACAAAGACCCTAGCTGACGCTGACTGACGGTGTCCCTATACACAGACTATAGTACAATTCAGCGAATACACAATAGAAGTAATATAAACAATAGGATGGGTGTAGCACTAACGAGAGGGTGCGGACAGTGCAGACGTGCACTGCGCACACAAAGACCCTAGGTAACGCGGTGGCGGACGGTCCCTATACACAGACTAGAGTACACTACAGTACTACTAACTAAGCAATAGAAGAATCTAGCTAAATAATAGAACAGGTGTGACTAGATTACAGAGAGCAGATGCAGGACAGGTATAGCAGTATAGCTGGGCCTTGCTAACTACAAAATATTACAATAATCTATCTAACACAGTAGTAGTACAGTAGAGTAGGACAGGTGAGAGCACAGGTAACTAGAGACTAGAGCACAGAGCAGAGCAGGCTGCCTTGCCTAGGCACAGGGCCTAGCTGCTGGCTGCAGCTGCAGCAGTGACAGTCTCCCTCCCTAGTCCCTAATCACACAAACTAAACTGCCTAAAATACAATCTATCTACAATACAAAGCAATACAGTTGAATATCAAGTGTTGGAGTGTAAAAACGCTTGGTTTAGAACAATATAAATGCACTTGCACACAGACAAAAAGCACTGGAGCAATCTCTCAGTACAGTTAGTCAGTAAGTCGCAAGCAGGACGAGTGAGGCAAGATGGCGTCCGCTATTTATAGAGGGAGCTTGGCCAGGCCCCCCTCTGTGATTGGCTGCAGTCAGAGGGCTGGGAGCCCTCTGATTCGCTTGTGAGGACTCGAGGTGACGTCAGACATGACGCTATCCGAGCTGATGACGCTATCCGAGCTCGGATAGCTAGGATATCTCCGGATATCTGCTTGCTATCCGAGTGCGCTCGAATAGCACAGCCCGGATAGCTAATACTATTCGAGCTCGGTATTCGAGCTCGAATAGTGAAAAAAGAGCTGGGATATCCGAGTACCTCGGATATCCTAGCTCAGATAAGCACCACTGTTATTAGGCAAATGAGTATTTTGACCACATCATCCTCTTTATGCATGTTGTCTTACTCCAAGCTGTATAGGCTCGAAAGCTTACTACCAATTAAGCATATTAGGTGATGTGCATCTCTGTAATGAGAAGGGGTGTGGTCTAATGACATCAACACCCTATATCAGGTGTGCATAATTATTAGGCAACTTCCTTTCCTTTGGCAAAATGGGTCAGAAGAAGGACTTGACAGGCTCAGAAAAGTCAAAAATAGTGAGATATATTGCAGAGGGATGCAGCACTCTTAAAATTGCAAAGCTTCTGAAGCGTGATCATCGAACAATCAACCGTTTCATTCAAAATAGTCAAAAGGGTCGCAAGAAGCGTGTGGAAAAACCAAGGCGCAAAATAACTGCCCAGGAACTGCGAAAAGTCAAGCGTGCAGCTGCCAAGATGCCACTTGCCACCAGTTTGGCCATATTTCGGAGCTGCAACATCACTGGAGTGCCCAAAAGCACAAGGTGTGCAATACTCAGAGACATAGCCAAGGTAAGAAAGGCTGAAAGACGACCACCACTGAACAAGACACACAAGCTGAAACGTCAAGACTGGGCCAAGAAATATCTCAAGACTGATTTTTCTAGGGTTTTATGGACTGATGAAATGAGAGTGAGTCTTGATGGGCCAGATGGATGGGCCCATGGCTGGATTGGTAAAGCGCAGAGAGCTCCAGTCCAGCTAAGATGCCAGCAAGGTGGAGGTGGAGTACTGGTTTGGGCTGGTATCATCAAAGATGAGCTTGTGGGGCCTTTTACATATGCCCCCCAACCGTTCCGGATTGGTCGGGATTCTCCCGATTTGGGGGGCTCTCCCGCTATCCCTGGAAGCCCCCCTTAAGTCCCAGCCAGCTGGGTAGAGAAGACAGAAAAAATGATCGAGGCACCAGCTGCGCCAATAAGGGATGCGGGAGCCAGCTTTATTCCTCGCTCCCTCCCTCTGAATGCTCCCACCTGCTGTGAATGTGTGACCCCCCCCCCTCCCTATGTAGTGTGTGCGCAGCGGAGCGGTAGGTCTTACCGCAGATCCAGGCGCACCAGCAACTGGAGTCTCCTGCTTCCTGTTTACCATGACGTCACAGGAAGCAGAGAGACTAGTTGCCGGTGCGCCTGGATCTGCGGTAAGAGGACCTACCGTTCCGCTACGCACACACTACATAGGGAGGGGGCACTTATTCACAGCAGGTGGGGGCATTCAGAGGTAGGGAGCTAGGAATAAATTCCTCCCCAACCAGCGACACCCTCCTCTCCACCCACGGGCATTCTCCCCCCTCCACTGACGACCCCCCTACCCACTAGCACCTTCCTCCCCACCCACTGCCTGGCACCCTCCACCCAGTGTCACCCTCTTTGCTAACTGGCACCCTCCTCCCCACCCACTGTCCCCCTCCTCCTACCCACTGACACCCTCCTCCCCACCCAGTGGCACCCTCCTTTCCACCCACATGTACCCTCCTCCCCACCCAGTGGCACCCTCCTTTCCACCTACATGTACCCTCCTCCCCACCCAGTGTCACCCTCCTCCTACCCACTGGCACCCTCCTCCCCACCCAGTGGCACCCTCCTTTCCACCCACATGTACCCTCCTCCCACCCAGTGTCACCCTCCTCCCCACTGGCACCCTCCTCCCCACCCAGTGGCACCCTCCTTTCCACCCACAGGTACCCTCCTCCCCTACCCAGTGTCACCCTCCTACCCACTAACACCCTCCTCCTACCCACTGGCACCCTCCTCCCCACCCAGTGTCACCCTCCTTTCCACCCACAGGTATCCTCCTCCCCACCCAGTGTCACCCTCCTCCTACCCACTGGCACCTTTCTCCCCACCCAGTGGCACCCTCCTTTCCACCCACATGTACCCTCCTCCCCACCCAGTGTCACCCTCCTCCTACCCACTGGCACCCTCCTCCCCACCTAGTGTCACCCTCCTTTCCACCCACAGGTACCCTCCTCCTACCCACTGACTATCTCCGCCTACCCACTGACACCCTCCTCCTACCCACTGGCACCTTCCTCCCCACCCAGTGTCACCCTCCTCCCTGCTCACTGGCACCCTCCTCTTTGCCCACTGACACCCTCCACTTTCCACTAACACCCTTAAGGCCGCACAGGGGGCGTGGCTTAAGGGTCCTTCTTTCACATCTTCAAATGTTGGGAGGGTATGATATATATATTTCCAAATTTTGTCACATTACTGCCACAAACATGCATCAATTTTATTGGAATTCCACGTGAAAGACCAATACAAAGTGGTGTACATGTGAGAAGTGGATAGAAAATCATACATCATTCCAAAAATTTTTTACAAATAAATAACTGCAAAGTGGGGTGTGCGTAATTATTCGGCCCCCTGAGTCAATACTTTGTAGAACCACCTTTTGCTGCAATTACAGCTGCCAGTCTTTTAGGATATGTCTCTACCAGCTTTGCACATCTAGAGACTGAAATCCTTGCCCATTCTTCTTTGTGAAACAGCTCCAGCTCAGTCAGATCAGATGGACAGCGTTTGTGAACAGACGTTTTCCGATCTTGCCACAGATTCTCGATTGGATTTAGATCTGGACTTTGACTGGGCCATTCTAACACATAGATATGTTTTGTTTTAAACCATTCCATTGTTGCTCTGGCTCTATGTTTAGGGTCATTGTCCTGCTGGAAGGTGAAACTCTGCCCCAGTCTCAAGTCTTTTGCAGACTCCAAGAGGGTTTCTTCCAAGTTTGCCCTGCATTTGGCTCTATCCATCTTCCCATAAACTCTGACCAGCTTTCCTGTCCCTGCTAAAGAGATACACCCCCCGAGCATGATGCTGCCACCACCATATTTGACAGTGGGGATGGTGTGTTCAGAGTGATGTGCAGTGTTAGTTTTCCGCCACACATAGCGTTTTGCATTTTGGCCAAAAAGTTCCATTTTGGTCTCATCTGACCAGAGCACCTTCTTCCACATGGTTGCTGTTTCCCCTACATGGCTTGTGGCAAACTGCAAACAGGACTTCTTATGCTTTCTGTTAACAATGCCTTTCTTCTTGCCACTCTTCCATAAAGGCCAACTTTGTACAGTGCATGACTAATAGTTGTCCTATGGACAGAGTCTCCCACCTGAGTTGTAGCTCGTCCAGAGTCACCATGGGCCTGTTGACTGCATTTCTGATCAGCGCTCTCCTTGTTCGGCCTGTGAGTTTAGGCGTCTTGGTAGGTTTACAGTTGTGCCATACTCCTTCCATTTCTGAATGATTGCTTGAACAGTGCTCCGTGGGAAGTTCAAGGCTTTGGAAATCTTTTTGTAGCCTAAGCCTGCTTTAAATTTCTTAATAACTTGATCCCTGACCTGTCTTGTGTGTTCTTTGGACTTCACGGTGTTGTTGCTCCCAATATTCTCTTAGACAACTTCTGAGGCCCTCACAGAACAGCTGTATTTGTACTGACATTAGGTTACACACAGGCGCACTCTATTTAGTCATTAGCACTCATCAGGCAATGTCTATAGGCAACTGACTGCACTCAGATCAAAGGGGGCCGAATAATTATGCACACACCACTGCAGTTATTTATTTGTAAAAAATGTTTGGAATCATGTATGATTTTCGTTCCACTTCTCATGTGTACACCACTTTGTGTTGGTCTTTCATGTGGAATTCCAATAAAATTGATTCATGTTTGTGGCAGTAATATGACAAAATGTGGAAAACTTCAAGGGGCCGAATACTTTTGCAACCCACTGTATATATATTGCAAAATTTCATGCGTGTGTGAGCCCAAAATGGGGGAGGGGGAGAAGGGATCGAGGGAGGGGGCCCAGGCTAAAGCTTACCTGGTGGGCGCTTAGTGTCCGACCCTGAATGTAAATGCTGCTTTGAACAATAGTAGTCCCGCCCCTTTGAACCTAATCAAAAACCTTTTATGGCTTGTCTCACCAAAAATTCCTTCGTTACGTCCTTCAGGCCATGCAATTTAAATATAAAGGTGAGCCCAACCAATTGTTTGGACATGGCCGCCACTAACATACCTTTTGAGAAGTCGCTACCAATAAAATAGATCAACAAATTCAACCGGTCTTCGTCCGATGAGCAAAACATCTGGCGCATTAGGCCGTTGCATTGCTCCCAGACCCCATTGTATGCCAAATAGGTAGTTCTTGATAACAACCTCTGAATCAAAGAAGCCACTGCCGTCCTGGAATCAACCACACTGCAGCCTGGCAAGGTTCTCCTTGATCCTCTGCTTCCGCTGCCGCCGCTCGAAACCTCTCCCACTGAAAATGATAGAGAGCATCGGCGATAATGTTAGTGCTCCCTGGGACATGAACAGCTGAAATAAACATGTTTAAACGTAAACAGCAAAGGACCAAATGCCGAAGCAAATGTACTACTGGAGGCGAAGAGGCTGACACATTATTAATGGCACACACCACTCCCAAATTGTCACAGTGAAAGCAGTGCTGATCATCAGGATTCTGGATATCCAGGTAACCCGGATATCCAAACTTTTTTAGCTATTCAACCGGATTCGGATTCCAGATACCTGGGCCCAAATCTGATAGCTATCTGCGGCTATTTGGACGCATAACGTGGATATCCGTGGATATCCGTGGATATTTCGGATATCCGGATCTGAAATACTGTAACTAAGGAGATGACGTCCTGGAGCCAATCAGACGGCTCCCAGCAGAAGCCCTAGCAACCAATCACAGAGGGGAACCCTGGCCAGCCTCAGCTGATCTCATTGAGCCAATCAGAGGGCTCCCAGCCTAAACCCTGGCACCCAATCACAGAAAGGAACACTGGCCAGTCCCCCTGTATAATAAGGAGGGCTACCATGATGAGACATATCATCCTAGCTTGGGAAATGATCACTGAGAGTCATGCTCCAGTGCTGCTGGCCTAGCAAGGGCTGTACACAGTAATACTATAAACCTGAAGCTGTTCAGTGATTAACCCCTTCACTATCACTATACTATTGTTAAATCATTAATTAGCTTGATGTCATTGTCTGACAGTCAGAGTGTATGCTGCAGGCAGCTGCTATGTGTCTGTGTGTGTGCTGTGCACAGACCAGGCCAGCTGCTGCCTGCTGGCCAGCTATTAGCCTTAGGTATAGGTTAGGTTAAGGATTAGGAAATAGGATTACTGTGTTATTGTGTAGTTAGTACTGTAGTACTGCAGTCAGTGCTATTAGTAGTACTGTGATAGCTTTCTACAGAACTGCTGTGCTGTGAGCAGTGCCAGTGTGACAGTTAGTGTGCACTAGCGTCTTCTCCTCTGCTGTCTGTCACTCGGCACGTGTTACGTGGCACGTTTCACGTGGCACTCGGCACGTGTCACATGGCACTCGGCATGTGGCACGTGTAACATGGCACATAGCACTTGACACGTGGCAAGTGCCACGTGGCACCAAGCAAGTGACATGTGCCAAGTGACACGTGGCAAGTGCCACGTGACATGTGGCAAGTGACACGTGCCAAGTGCCACGTGACATGTGGCAAGTGCAAAGTGCCATGTACCAAGTGCCACATTGAACTTGAAATTGCAAAATTGAACTTACCTAACAGTGATTGAAGAGCCTGCAGAGTAACCTTCTTTGATTCCAGAAATTTTTTTCCTGTGGCAGCCTACACTCCATTGCCACTAAATCAATTTCTACACCCAAAAACTTCATAGTGGTTGCAGGACCCTCAGTTTTATCGTGTGCCAATGGTATACCAAAACGTTTGCATACATGCTGCATTGCAGCCAACAACTGTGAACATGTGGATGAATCTGGGGCACCTAAAAACAAGAAATCATCCAGGTAGTAAATGACTGAATTCACCCCGCGACATCCTTCACCAGCCATTCAAGAAAGGAATTAATTTTTTAAAATAAGAGCAGAAGATCGAACACCCCATAGGAAGACAAAGGTCCACGTAAAATTCACCATTCCAGATACAACCCAAGAGAACCGGCAGCAATCTAAAAGCCAATTCTATGTCTGACTTAGCCAACAGAGCACCCTGACCTAGCTTACTTACCCAACGAATCGCCACTTCAAATGACGTGTAGGCCACCAAAGCATTCAACTCACTAATAACATCATTCACTGATGAACCCTTGGAATAAGAAAGATGGTGTATCATACGAAACTTACCCGGCTCTTTCTTGGGTACAATGCCAAGCGGCGACACAACCAGGTCTTCAAACGGTTTCTGTTGAAACGGTCCTGCCATCCTCCCTGATGCAACTTCTTTCTCCAGCTTTTATATCACTATCTCCGGCATTTCACATGCTTATTTCAAATTAACATAACCTGAACTAACCAAACTGGAACAAGAACTAGGAATCACAAAGCCAAACTGGAAACTGCTCCTCAAAAAGGCTCCCGCCTCTCCATCCTGATACCTACTTAGAAAGAGACCCATTTTGTCCACTCTCACCAGTGTCGTCTCTCTTGGCATGTGCCTCACTACTGCGCGATTTTGATGGTTTGGAACATTTTGTAGTGTGGTGCTTTCCATTGCATGAGGAGCATTCGTGTCAAAATCTGCAAGATCCCCCGAATCTGCAAGCTCCCTCATCATACTGCCAGCACTGTCCCTTAAGTTTTCCTGCCTGCTGACCTGACGTTGATGATCCACTGGAGGGAGCAGGAAAGGACTGACTGCTCTGAGACGGGATCATCAGATTCATCCACAGAATCATGTCTTTGTGGTCCCAACGGATTATGGGATGCAATGCCTTTTTCTGCCTAAACAACTCATCATAACGGAGCCACGCATTGCCTCCATATGATAGGCATGACCGATTGTATCCACATAACAGAATAAGCCAGTACAGCATTTTGGATGTTTTTCACCAATTACCCCAGCCAGGATAGCGAATGCCTGAAATAAATTCTGGAAAGTCTTCGGTATCAAACGATACTGACACCTCTCCTCCTCCTCTTTCTTACTCTCATCAGGCATTACCCTGTCGAGGTTAAACTTCTCTAATGGAAACAGCAAGAATATTTCTACGTATTCACCTTTCCAAATACGATCCCGCACCTCCTGCTTCAAATGGGACCCTAATGGTCCTTCCAAGTACAGGTACATTTCAATGCCAAAAATGCGAGAGGCATCAGCGAGGCGGACCTCCCTGTCTGCCGTTTCAACCGTCTTATTCACCGCTTACTGTGGCATTAGCGCAGGTGTACTAGATAACCCACCGGCCCCGCTTCCAACCACTAAAGGCAAAGGAACTGAACCCGTCCATGCCATTATCAGGAGTACAGGGGGTGGTACACTCGAACCCTTAGATAAAACATCCCGAATAGAAGACATCACCGAATTGAAAAGAGATAAAGCGGCATTAGCCGCCAGTGCTGCTCGGATACCACTTTTCACTATCTGGAACTAATTCGGATCCAGATACCCCTCTATCCGATCCGGGTCGGATATCTGGATCAAAAATTTTCAGATCCGAATCCGGGTCGGATATCCGACCCCAGTATCCGCCGGATTTGGATATCTGGATGGAAAACCGGAAGTGGCCTTTAAATTGCTTTAAAAAAAGTTTTTTAGGGTATATGAGGCATGTAGCATCATTATTTTGTAAAGGGAAACACTAGTTGATGATGTGAGGACTTAAACCCCCCCCCCAAAATAAAATATGGCTGTCAATTAACATCAGGACTAGGTTCCAGGAAGTGGAAAAGGAAATTACACAGCAATTGTGTTTAGATAGTTCACCATGGTACTTGTAGGTACCATGGCTCAGTAAAAAATTAAGAGAGGTTCCAGGAAGCGGTCGTACTGCCGCAGTTGGGGCCTCTCCACAATTCGGACAGCACAGACACCTCCCAAAAAATTACACAGCAATTGTGTTTACGTAAGTTGACCATGGCACTTAGTGTGTTGGTTACCACGGCTGTGAAAAAAATTAGAAACTGGCTTAACCTCCCTGGCGTTCAATTTCCCCAAGATTTCTGTGCAAAAAGTGATAAAAATGTATTTTTATAACTTTTTTTTCCCTGTAACTTGCCAAAATGTGTCAAGCAAGGGTCTAGTATACAGTTCAGGAGAGTATTGATGTGTATGCATGTTTATACTGTTCACAGCATGTTTTGTATGGACGGATAATCTGTCAATACCATTAGGGAGTAGAGATGGTCCTAACCTCCGATTTTTGGTTCGCAAACTTCCGCGGAAGGTTCGATTCTCGCGAACTTTCGCGAACTGCAATAGACTTCAATGGGGAGGCGAACTTGGAAAACTAGAAACACTTATGCTGACCAGAAAAGTAATGGGAAAGATGTTTCAAGGGGTCCAACACCTGGACCCCCAGGTAGAGGAGTGGGATACATGCCAAAAGTCCCAGGGAAAAATCTGGATTTGACGCAAAGTAGCGTTTTATGGGCAGAAATCACATTGAATGCTAAATTGCAGGCCTAAATGCTTTAAAACATCTTGCATGTGTATACATCAATCAGGTAGTGTAATTAGTGTACTGCTTTACACTGACACACCAAACTCACTGTGTAACACACCGCAACCAGCTGTTTGTGTAGTGACGGCCATGCTGGACTACTGCGCAACATGGTGAGATTGTTCTTCCTCACTCAGTGATGTCAGGTAATGTGTGACTGCCTTATCAACTTTCCATGGCATTGTTAAAAAGCTTACGTTTTTTTTTTTTAAATTACATTTTCTACTTGCTGCATACTTGTTTAGTACTGCTACAATGAGAATCATATGGAGGCGGGCAAGTCTGCCATTGTGACCTCGGGTATTGGCCGGGGAATGTGGGATGGAATCCGGTGTGGAGCCTGAGAAACGGCTACCACTACACATCCAAGGAGGGCAGCAGACAGGCATGACCATCCCAAGGTAGTGACCAAAAATAACAATACAGGAGTACTATCGAGGGCTTGCTGTATTTGAAATGAATGTACTTTAAATCCTTTAACGAGAACCAGTTATGGCGGGCAAAGATGACGCCACATTCCTTTCACGAGAATAATATGGAGGCGAGCAAGTCTGCCATTGTGACCCCGGGTATTGGCCGGGGAATGAGGGATGGAATCCAGTGTGGAGCCTGAGAAACGGCTACCACTACACATCCAAGGAGGGCAGCAGGCAGGCATGCCTGTCCCGAGGTAGTGACCAAAAATAACAATACAGGACTCAGGAGGACTTTTGAGGCCCTAATTGTAATGAATCAACTTTAAATCCTTTAACAGGAATCCGTTATGGAGGGCAAGTCTGAGGGTGCTTTCACTGCGATTCACCAGGTTGGTCTCCGGCAAGAATCTGTTATGGAGGTCAAGTCTGCCATTGTGACCACTGACCATGGGTAATGGCGGGGGAACCCTTCCTGGTGTGATTCTGGTCCGGAGTTGTAGCCTAACAAATGGCTACCACCACACAAATAGGCAAATAGGGCAGCAAGCATGCCCGCCCCGAGGTAGTGACCAAAAATACCAATACAGGACTCAGGAGGATTTTTGAGGCCCTAATTGTAATGAATCATCTTTAAATCCTTTAACGGGAATCAGTTATGGAGGGCAAGTCTGCCATCCATTCAAGTGCAAGTTATGCACTGACTGCCAGGTATAATATAATGTGCAGTCACAGATGCAGTGAAAGGTATGCAGTGACTGAAAACAGCCGTTTGTGTAGTGACGGTCGTGCTGGGCTGGTGCACACCATGACGAGAGTGCTGGTGTTGGTGACTTTACAGCCCATATGGTCGCCCGGCTAGCTGAATGACAGAACAGTGACTGTCCAGCTGATCAAAGTTGGTCTGACCACAATGAAACAACGACCTTATTATCTTTGATGTGCCACCTCCACCCGAGACACTCATATAGCCGGCGGTCATTGCTTCCTTGTGATACGCATTCCCCTTCACCGCGGCAAGGTAATGATCACGAAGGGGAATGGGCACATGTACATGCCTTTTGTTTTTTTGTTGCAGCCGCCTGCAGTGCAGCCAGAAAAATTAGGCAGGCATGTACACGCCCCAGAAAATGTAGTATAGCGGCTGCTGCTAGCAGCGGCCTTAAAAATTCACCTGTTGCTGGTGGCGGAGAAGGCAGTCAAGCAGTCAAGAGAAGGCAGATGCTGTGTGTGGGGACTGACTTAGTCTTCGGTCGGCCCTCCAGGATCCATGCCTCATTCATTTTGATAAAGGTGATGTACTGAACACTGTTGGGACTTAAGCGACTTCTCTTCTCAGTGACAATGCCTCTAGCTGCACTGAAGGTCCTTTCTGACAGGACGCTTGCGGCAGGGCAAGAGAGAAGTTGGATGGCAAATTGGGACAGCTCTGGCCACAGGTCAAGCCTGTGCACCCAGTAGCCCAAGGGTTCATCGTTGCTGCCCACAGTGTCTACATCCACATTTAAGCCCAGGTAGTCGCCTACCTGCCGGTCCAGACGTTGGTGGAGGGTGGATCCGGAAGGGCTACGGCGAGGCGTTGGACTAAAGAATGTCTGCATGTCCGACATCACCCCGAGATCGCTGGAGCGTCCTGTCCTTGCCTGCGTGGACTTGGGAGGAGGAGGATTGCTGCCAGTGGTACCTTTATTGCGTTGTACTGTCATATCACCCTTAAACGCATTGTAAAGCATCATTGACAGCTTGTTCTGCAAGTGCTGCATCCTTTCCGCCTTGTGTTGAGTTGGTAACAGGTCTGCCACTTTGTGTCTGTACCGAGGGTCTAGTAGCGTGGCCACCCAGTACAGGTCATTCCCCTTGAGTTTTTTGATACGGGGGTCCCTCAACAGGCTGGACAACATGAAAGAGGCCATCTGCACAAAGTCGGATCCAGACGTACTCTCCATCTCCTCTTGCTCTTCCAGAGTGACGTCACGCAACTCCTCTTCCTCCCTCCAGCCACGAACAATACCACGGGAACGTCGCGCAGCACAAGCCCCCTCTGACGGCTGCTGCGGTTGTTCTACTGCCGCCGCCTCTTCATCACCTCCTCCTCCTTCCTCATCATCATCATCCGAGTCTGACTCCTCTCCTTCCCCCTCTGTTGGTCCGCAGGTGTCGAGGAAACATCTGGTTCGGATGAAAATCGCTCCCACGACTCTTCCTGCCATAACTGTTCCTGTTCACGCTCCTCCACAGCTTCATCCACCACTCTACGCACGGCACGCTCCAGGAAGTAAGCGTAGGGGATCAAGTCGCTGATGGTGCCTTCAGCGCGACTCACCAGGTTGGTCACCTCCTCATACGGCCGCATGGTCCTGCATGCATTTCGCATCAGTGTCCAGTTGTTGGGCCACAACATCCCCATCTTCCCAGATTGTGTCCTTCTACTGTAATTGTACAGGTACTAGGTGACAGCTTTCTCCTGGTCTAGCAGGCGAGAGAACATGAGCAGGGTGTAATTCCAGCGAGTCGGGCTATCGCAAATGAGGCGTCTCACCGGCAACTTGTTTCTCCGCTGAATGTCCGCAAAGCATGCCATGGCCGTGTAAGACCGCCTGAAATGCCCACACAACTTCCTGGCTTGCTTCAGGAAGTCCTCTAAGCCTAGGTACTTTGACACAAATCTTTGCACGACCAGATTCAGCACGTGACATGTAGAGTGGGGCGAACCTCCAATTTTAGGTTCGCGAACCGGGTTCGCGAACTTCCGCGTAAGGTTCGGTTTGCGTAAAAGTTCGCGAACCGCAATAGACTTCAATGGGGATGCATTTGAAAAAAAAAAATTATGCTGGCCACAAAAGTGATGGAAAAGATGTTTCAAGGGGTCTAACACCTGGACCCCCAGGTGGAGGAGTGGGATACATGCCAAAAGTCCCCGGGAAAAATCTGGATTTGACGCAAAGAAGCGTTTTAAGGGCAGAAATCACATTGAATGCTAAATGACAGGCCTAAAGTGCTTTAAAACATCTTGCATGTGTATACATCAATCAGGTAGTGTAATTAAGGTACTCCTCCACAGTCAAGCCAGCACCATCCGTATTGTAATAGCTCTTTTATTATTAAAGTAGCATGACAGACATGTTCACAGCGACAGCAGCACTGTTTCGATCCTCTGATCTTTTTCAAGCTGTACAAAGTAATGTCACACACAACTGACCAAACACTTGCCCTTAAATACCCCCCTAAATTCACCTTCACCAATCAGAGTCAGGTATCAGGAACCAATCAGGACACAGAGGCAGCAGAGCGGACCACAGTGAGAGCTACAGATTCCAACATTCAAATTACACATCCCATAATAGTACCTGCTGGGTCTTCACCTGTCCGCATCACATAAGCGGACGTACTGGGGAACTACTCATAACTATGCAAATAATATGCGCAACTGCGCATTCCCCCTCACCAGGCTATCTTGCTGTGTGTAGGCTCGTGAGTCCCATCTCAGCCATCTCCTCATTGGGCAGCGCCGACGTGACGTATAGTCACATGACCCCTAGCGTCAGAGGGCGTCTACAACGCCCGTCTTCCCGCAGTCAGCGTCACCACGGACACTGTCATCACGAGACCTTGTCACGTGGCTCCCGTCGTCAGGGGGCGTATACAACGGGGGGCGGAGCTGTATCCCTTAGGTTACTAAGGGAAGCGCGTTGTACACGCCCCTGACAACTAAGGGAAGCGCGTTGTATACACCCCCTGACGACGGGAGCCACGTGACAAGGTCTCGTGATGACAGTGTCCGTGGTGACGCTGACTGCGGGAAGACGGGCGTTGTAGACGCCCTCTGACGCTAGGGGTCATGTGACTATACGTCACGTCGGCGCTGCCCAATGAGGAGATGGCTGAGATGGGACTCACGAGCCTACACACAGCAAGATAGCCTGGTGAGGGGGAATGCGCAGTTGCGCATATTATTTGCATAGTTATGAGTAGTTCCCCAGTACGTCCGCTTATGTGATGCGGACAGGTGAAGACCCAGCAGGTACTATTATGGGATGTGTAATTTGAATGTTGGAATCTGTAGCTCTCACTGTGGTCCGCTCTGCTGCCTCTGTGTCCTGATTGGTTCCTGATACCTGACTCTGATTGGTGAAGGTGAATTTAGGGGGGTATTTAAGGGCAAGTGTTTGGTCAGTTGTGTGTGACATTACTTTGTACAGCTTGAAAAAGATCAGAGGATCGAAACAGCGCTGCTGTCGCTGTGAACATGTCTGTCATGCTACTTTAATAATAAAAGAGCTATTACAATACGGATGGTGCTGGCTTGACTGTGGAGGAGTTGTTGGAACGTCTGGAGTGCAGAGACGCTGCAAGCCTGAGCACATCCAACCAGTCCCCTCCTTGGGTGCTTGCTTCATACTGATCTTGTGTGTAATTAAGGTACTGCTTCACACTGTCACACCAAACTCACTGTGTAACGCACCGCAAACAGCTGTTTGTGTAGTGACGGCCGTGCTGGACTGGTGCGCACCATGGCGAGAGTGCAGGTTTTGGTGGCTTGACAGCCCATATGGTCGCCTGGCTGATGTAGCTGAATGACAGAACAGTGACTGTCCAGCTGATCAAATTTAGTCTGACCACAATGAGGCAACGACCTTATTATCGTGGGTGTGCCCCCCAAGACAGTCATCTAGGCGTCGGTCACTGCTTCATTGTGATACGCAAGCCCCTTCACCACGGCAAGGTAATGATCACGAAGGGGAATGGGCGCATGTACATGCCTTTTCTTTTGTTGTTGCAGCTGCTCGCAGTGCAGCCAGAAAAATTAGGCAGTCCTGTACACGCACCAGAAAAATTATTACAGCGGCCGCTGCTAGCAGCGGCCTAAAAAATTCAGCAGTCCGCCTGGAGTCCCAGACCCTGTTGGTGGTGGCGGAGAAGGTAGTCAAGCGGCCTGCAGGCAGACATGCTGTGTGGAGGGACTGGGAGCGACTTAGTCTTCTTGGGGCAGGCCAGGCAGCCAGTCACACGGCGTGCAGGCATAGATGCTGTGTGTGCGGGGACTGACTTAGTCTTGGGGCGGGCAGCAGCCCTCCGGGATCCATGCCTCATTCATTTTGATAAAGGTGAGGTACTTAACAGTTTTGTGACTTAGGCGACTTCCAGGGGCGTAGGGCCTGTGGTCGCAACGGTCGCCACGGCGACCGGGCCCGGCTCCTGAAGAGGCGGGGGAGGGGCCCGGGGGGGGGCCCATGTCTTTCTGTAGTGGCCGTGCGGCCTGTGCGCGCTATTGGGAGGGGGGAGCCGCAGCCGCGGGGAGGGCAGCCCGACCTCTCCCTCCCTTCCTCTCCCCGGGCCCCCCCCCCTTCAAATGCAGAGTGCGCGGCGCACGGAAGCGCTGTAGTAGGCTGAACTCACCTCCGTCCCTGCGTTCCAAGCACCACTGATCTCCTCCCGCTGTATAGATGCTGGTACACACTGCTTCCGGCTAAACAGGAAGCAGTGTGTAACAACATCTATACAGAGCGGGAGGAGATCAGCGGCGCAGGGACGGAGGTGAGTTCTGCCTACTACGGCGCTTCCGTGCGCCGCGCACTCTGCATTTGAAGGGGGGGGGCCCGGGGAGAGGAAGGGAGGGAGAGGTCGGGGCAGCTACCCACCTAACCTATCCTGGGGGGGGGGCAGCTACCTAATCTATCCTGGGGGGGCAGCTACCTAATCTAATCTATACTGGGGGGGGGGGCAGCTACCTACCTAACCTATCCTGGGGGGGCAGCTACCTACCTAACCCATCCTGGGGGGGCAGCTACCTAATCTATCCTGGGGGGGGGGCAGCTACCTACCTAACCTATCCTGGGGGGGCAGCTACCTACCTATCCTGGGGGGGGCAGCTACCTAATCTAACCTATCCTGGGGGGCAGCTACCTAATCTAACCTATCCTGGGGGGCAGCTACCTAATCTATCCTGGGGAGAAGCTACCTAATCTATCCTGGGGGGCAGCTACCTAATCTATCCTGGGGGGCAGCTACCTACTCTAACCTATCCTGGGGGGCAGCTACCTACTCTAACCTATCCTGGGGGGGCAGCTACCTATTCTAACCTATCCTGGGGGGCAGCTACCTACTCTAACCTATCCTGGGGGGCAGCTACCTACTCTAACCTATGGGGGGGGGCACCTACCTACCTACCTAATCCTGGGGGGCAGCTACCCACCTAACCTATCCTGGGGGGACAGCTACTTAATCTAACCTATCCTGGGGGGCAGCTACCTAATCTAATCTATCCTGGGGGGGCAGCTACCTACCTAACCTATCCTGGGGGGGCAGCTACCTAATCTAACCTATCCTGGGGGGCAGCTACCTAATCTAATCTATCCTGGGGGGGCAGCTACCTACCTAACCTATCCTGGGGGGGCAGCTACCTACCTAACCTATCCTGGGGGGGGGGGGCAGCTACCTACCTAACATATCCTGGGGGGGCAGCTACCTAATCTATCCTGGGGGGGCGGCTACCTACCTAACCTATCCTGGGGGGGCAGCTACCTACCTAACCTATCCAGGGGGGCAGCTACCTACCTAACCTATCCTGGGGGGGCAGCTACCTACCTAACCTATCCTGGGGGGGCAGCTACCTACCTAACCTATCCTGGGGGCAGCGACCTAATCTATCCTGGGGGGCAGCTACCTAATCTATCCTGGGGGGCAGCTACCTACTCTAAGCTATCCTGGGGGGCAGCTACCTATTCTAACCTATCCTGGGGGGCAGCTACCTACTCTAACCTATCCTGGGGGGCAGCTACCTACTCTAACCTATCCCGGGGGGCAGCTACCTACTCTAACCTATTCTGGGGGGCAGATACCTACTCTAACCTATTCTGGGGGGCAGCAACCTACTCTAACCTATCCTGGGGGGCAGCTACCTAATCTAATCTATCCTGGGGGCCAGCTACCTACCTAACCTATCCTGGGGGGCAGCTACCTACCTAACCTATCCTGGGGGGCAGCTACCTAATCTATCCTGGGGGGGCAGCTACCTACCTAACCTATCCTAGGGGGGCAGCTACCTACCTAACCTATCCTGGGGGGCAGCTACCTACCTAATCTATCCTGGGGGGGGGGGGGGGCAGCTACCTACCTAATCTATCCTGGGGGGGGCAGCTACGCACCTAACCTATCCTGGGGGGGCAGCTACCTACCTAACCTATCCTGGGGGCAGCTACCTACCTAACCTATCCTGGGGGGGCAGCTACCTAATCTAACCTATCCTGGGGGGCAGCTACCTAATCTAACCTATCCTGGGGGGCAGCTACCTAATCTATCCTGGGGGGCAGCTACCTAATCTATCCTGGGGGGCAGCTACCTAATCTATCCTGGGGGGCAGCTACCTACTCTAAGCTATCCTGGGGGGCAGCTACCTATTCTAACCTATCCTGGGGGGCAGCTACCTACTCTAACCTATCCTGGGGGGCAGCTACCTACTCTAACCTATTCCAGGGGGGCAGCTACCTACTCTAACCTATTCTGGGGGGCAGCTACCTACTCTAACCTATTCTGGGGGGCAGCTACCTACTCTAACCTATCCTGGGGGAAAGCTACCTAATCTATCCTGGGGGGCAGCTACCTAACCTATAATGGGGGGCACCTACCTCATCTAACCTATACTGGGGGGCAGCTACCTAATCTAACCTATACTGGGGGCACCTACCTATCTAACCTGGGGGCACTTACTTGTCTAACCTGTATTCGGGGCACCTAGCTAGCCTATACAGGTGGCAACTATACTGGCTACCTATATTGGAGACACCTACCTAACTAACCTATACTGGGGGCACCTACCTATCTAACCTATGCTGGGGGCAACTATTCTGGCTACCTATATTAGAGGCACCCACCTAGCTAACCTGTACTGGGGGCACCTATCTATCTAACCTATACCTGTGGCGCCTGCCTATCTAGCCTATACTGCGGGCAACTATACTGGCTACCTATGCTGGAGGCACCTACCTGGCTAACCTATACCGGGGGCAACTATACTGGCTTACCTATGTCTGGCTACCTATACTGGGGGGACCTATAGCTGGCTATAGAGATTTGGATATGTGTGTGCGTCGGTTGTTGCCGGGGGAGGGGGGCTGTTGTTGCCGTGGGGGGGGCCCACATCCAGATTCCACATCGGGGCCCAGAGGTTTGTAGCTACGCCACTGGCGACTTCTCTTCTCAGTGACAATGCCTCCAGCTGCGCTGAAGGTCCTTTCTGACAGGACGCTTACGGCAGGGCAGGAGAGATGTTGGATGGCAAATTGGGACAGCTCTGGCCACAGGTCAAGCCTGTGCACCCAGTAGTTCAAGGGTTCCTCATCACTGCTCACAGCAGTGTCTACATCCACACTTAAGGCCAGGTAGTCGGCTACCTGCCGTCCCAGGCATTGGTGGAGGGTGGATCCGGAAGGGCTACGGCGAGGCGTTGGACTAAAGAACGTCCGCATGTCCGACATCACCATGAGATCGCTGGAGCGTCCTGTCTTTGACTGCGTGGACACGGGAGGAGGATTAGTGGCAGTGGTACCTTGCTGGCGTTGTGCTGTCACATCACCCTTAAAGGCATTGTAAAGCATAGTTGACAGCTTGTTCTGCATGTGCTGCATCCTTTCCACCTTCAGGTGAGTTGGTAACAGGTCTGCCACTTTGTGCCTGTACCGAGGGTCTAGTAGTGTGGCCACCCAGTACAGCTCATTCCCCTTGAGGTTTTTTATACGGGGGTCCCTCAACAGGCAGGACAGCATAAAAGACGACATCTGCACAAAGTCGGATCCAGATGTACCATCCATCTCCTCTTGCTCTTCCTCAGTGACGTCACGTAAGTCAACCTCCTCCCCCCAGCCGCGAACAATACCACGGGGAGGTTGAGCAGCACAAGCCCCCTGCGACGCCTGCTGCGGTTGTTCTCCTGCCGCCGTCCCCTCCTCCTCCTCCCCCAAAGAAACACCTTGCTCATCATCCTCTGAGTCTGACTCGTCTTCTGCACACGACTTCTCTTCTTCCTCCTCCTCCCCCCTCTGTGCTGCCGCAGGTGTTGAGGAAACAGCTGGGTCTGATGAAAATTGGCCCCATGCCTGTTCCTGCCGTAACTGTTCCTGGTCACGCTCATTCATAGCTTCATCCGCCACTCTACGCACAGCACGCTCCAAGAAGTAAGCGTAGGGAATCAAGTCGCTGATGGTGCCTTCACTGCGGCTCACCAGGTTGGTCACCTCCTCAAACGGCCGCATGAGCCTGCATGTATTTCTCATCAGTGTCCAGTTGTCGGGCCAGAACATCCCCATCTTCCCAGACTGTTTCGTTCTACTGTAGTTGTAGAGGTACTGGGTGACGGCTTTCTCCTGTTCTAGCAGGCGGAAGAACATGAGCAGGGTCGAATTCCAGCGAGTCAGGCTATCGCAAATCAGGCGTCTCACCGGCAAGTTGTTTTTCCGCTGAATTTCCGCAAAGCGTGCCATGGCTGTGTAAGACCGCCTCAAATGCCCACAGAACTTCCTGGCCTGCTTCAGGACATCCGCTAAGCCAGGATACTTTGACACAAATCTTTGAACAACTAGATTCATGACATGTGCCATGCAGGGTATGTGTGTCAGCTTCCCCATATGCAAAGCGGCAAGGAGATTGCTGCCGTTGTCGCACACCATGTTGCCTATCTCCAGGTGGTGCGGGGTCAGCCACTCATCCACCTGTTTCTTAAGAGCAGCCAGGAGAGCTGCTCCAGTGTGACTCTCCGCTTTGAGGCAAGACATGTCTAAGATGGCGTGACACCGTCGTACCTGGCATGCAGCATAGGCCCTGTGGAGCTGGGGCTGTGTAGCTGGAGAGGAGAACTGCCACTCAGCCAAGGAGGAGGAGGACAGCGAAGAGCATGTAGCAGGAGGAGAGGAGGTGGTAGGAGGCCTGCCTGCAAGCCGTGGAGGTGTCACAATTTGGTCCGCTGCGCCCTTCTTGCCATCGTTCACCAGGTTGACCCAATGGGCTGTGTACGTAATGTAGCGGCCCTGCCCGTGCTTGGCAGACCAGGCATCCGTGGTCAGGTGTACCCTTGACCCAACGCTCTTCGCAAGAGATGACACCACTTGCCTCTCAACTTCACGGTGCAGTTGGGGTATGGCCTTTCTAGAAAAATAAGTGCGGCCTGCCATCTTCCACTGCGGTGTCCCGATGGCCACAAATTTACGGAAGGCCTCAGAGTCCACCAGCCGGTATGGTAACAGCTGGCGAGCTAACAGTTCTGCCACGCCAGCTGTCAGACGCCGGGCAAGGGGGTGACTGGCCGAAATTGGCTTCTTCCGCTCAAACATTTCCTTCACGGACACCTGACTGCTGCTGTAGGCAGAGGAGCAGGAACCGCTCAAGGGCAGAGGCGGAGTGGAGGAGGGTGCCTGTGAAGGTGCAAGGGAGAAAGCGGCAGAAGCAGATGATGCACCTGAAGGAGGAAGAGGAGAAGGAGGGTGACTTTTCTTTTGTGTGCTGCTGCTGCTTTTGCTCAGGTGGCCATCCCATTGCTGTTTGTGCCTTTTCTCCAGGTGCCTTCGTAAGGCACTTGTCCCTACGTGAGTGTTGGCCTTTCCACGGCTCAATTTTTGTTGGCAGAGTGAACAGATGGCTTTGCTCCGATCTGAGGCACACACATTAAAAAATTTCCTCACCGCTGAGCCACCCTGGGATGTGGGCACTATGGGGACCTCAGCAGCTGATGCTGAAGGGCAAGTTGGCTGGCTGTACATAGGTGGCGATACATGGTGCCGGACACTGCCACCAGCTGTTTCTGACGAAGAGCTGCCCCAGCTTCTTTCAGCAACTTCTCTCCTCCTACTACTCTCTGACTCCCCCTCTGAACTGTCATCTCCTCTATTGGGAACATACAGAGGATCCGTATCATCGTCATCATCGTAATCATCCTGCCCAGCTTCGCTTGCCTCAGAAAAATCCAAACATGCACCATCAGTAGGTCCTTCATCCTCCTCACACGTTACATCCATAGTGTTGGCGCGTAACTCAGACATATGAGCTGGTGAAAATTCATCTGGCTGTAACAACAATGGCTGTGCATCAGTGATTTCACCACTAAATAATTCTTGCGAAGTGTCAAATGCAGTGGAAGTGGTGCTAGTAGTAGCGCTGGTGGCTGAGCAAGATGAGGTGTTCTGTGTCGCTAAATACTCAACCACGTCCTGACAATCTTGGGAGGTGATGGGACGTGCCTCCTTCCGAGCACTGTACTGTGGGCCAGGTCCACACGAAATTACATTTACACGACCTCGCACAGACCTGCCGGGTGGCCTTCCTCTGGCTCTGGCACTACCTCTTCCTCTACCTGTTTTGTCCATATCGGGTATGCACGGAGTGGTATATCACACTGCGTGCACTCACGTAGGTAGGTGGGTTCACTTAACTGCACAGGTATGCGCACTGATGCGGTGGGTTCACTGAACAGAACAGGTATGCAGTGGCGGGTTCACTGAACAGAACAGGTATGCAGTGGCAGGTTCACTGAACACAACAGGTATGCAGTGGCGGGTTCACTGAACAGGAATACAGTGGCGGGTTCACTGAACAGAACAGGTATGCAGTGGCGGGTTCACTGAACAGGTATGCAGCGGTGGGTTCACTGAACAGGTATGCAGTGGTGAGTTCACTGAACAGGTATGCAGTGGTGGGTTCACAGAACAGGTATGCAGTGGCGGGTTCACTGAACAGAACAGGTATACAGTGGCGGGTTCACAGAACAGGTATGCAGTGGCAGGTTCACTGAACAGGTATACAGTGGTGGGTTCACTGAACACAACAGGTGTACAGTGGCAGGTTCACTGAACACAACAGGTATGCAGTGGCGGGTTCACAGAACAGGTATGCAGTGGCAGGTTCACTGAACACAACAGGTATACAGTGGCGGGTTCACTGAACACAACAGGTATGCAGTGGCGTGTTCACAGAACAGGTATGCAGTGGCAGGTTCACTGAACAGGTATACAGTGGCGGGTTCACTGAACACAACAGGTATGCAGTGGCGGGTTCACTGAACACAACAGGTATGCAGTGGCGGGTTCACTGAACAGGTATACAGTGGCGGGTTCACTGAACACAACAGGTATGCAGTGGCGGGTTCACTGAACAGTACAGGTATACAGTGGCAGGTTCACTGAACAGGTATGCAGTGGTGGGTTCACTGAACAGGTATGCAGTGGTGGGTTCACTGAACAGGTATGCAGTGGTGGGTTCACAGAACAGGTATGCAGTGGCGGGTTCACTGAACAGAACAGGTATACAGTGGCGGGTTCACAGAACAGGTATGCAGTGGCAGGTTCACTGAACAGGTATACAGTGGCGGGTTCACTGAACACAACAGGTATACAGTGGCGGGTTCACTGAACACAACAGGTATGCAGTGGCGGATTCACTGAACAGGAATACAGTGGCGGGTTCACTGAACAGTACAGGTATGCAGTGGCAGGTTCACTGAACAGGTATGCAGTGGTGGGTTCACTGAACAGAACAGGTATACAGTGGCAGGTTCACTGAACAGAACAGGTATGCAGTGGCGGGTTCACTGAACAGAACAGGTATGCAGTGGTGGGTTCACAGAACAGGTATGCAGTGGCAGGTTCACTGAACAGAACAGGTATGCAGTGGCAGGTTCACTGAACAGTACAGGTATGCAGTGGCGGGTTAACTGAACAGGTATACAGTGGCGGGTTCACTGAACACAACAGGTATACAGTGGCGGGTTCACTGAACACAACAGGTATGCAGTGGCGGATTCACTGAACAGGTATGCAGTGGCGGGTTCACTGAACAGTACAGGTATGCAGTGGCAGGTTCACTGAACAGGTATGCAGTGGTGGGTTCACTGAACAGAACAGGTATACAGTGGCAGGTTCACTGAACAGAACAGGTATGCAGTGGCGGGTTCACTGAACAGAACAGGTATGCAGTGGTGGGTTCACAGAACAGGTATGCAGTGGCAGGTTCACTGAACAGAACAGGTATGCAGTGGCAGGTTCACTGAACAGTACAGGTATGCAGTGGCGGGTTAACTGAACAGGTATACAGTGGCAGGTTCACTGAACAGAACAGGTATGCAGTGGCGGGTTCACTGAACAGAACAGGTATACAGTGGCGGGTTCACAGAACAGGTATGCAGTGGCAGGTTCACTGAACAGGTATACAATGGCGGGTTCACTGAACACAACAGGTATGCAGTGGTGGGTTCACAGAACAGGTATGCAGTGGCAGGTTCACTGAACAGGTATGCAGTGGTGGGTTCACTGAACAGGTATGCAGTGGTGGGTTCACAGTACAGGTATGCAGTGGTGGGTTCACAGTACAGGTATGCAGTGGCAGGTTCACTGAACAGGTATGCAGTGGTGGGTTCACTGAACAGAACAGGTATACAGTGGCAGGTTCACTGAACAGAACAGGTATGCAGTGGCGGGTTCACTGAACAGAACAGGTATACAGTGGCGGGTTCACAGAACAGGTATGCAGTGGCAGGTTCACTGAACAGGTATACAGTGGCGGGTTCACTGAACACAACAGGTATGCAGTGGTGGGTTCACAGAACAGGTATGCAGTGGCAGGTTCACTGAACAGGTATGCAGTGGTGGGTTCACTGAACAGGTATGCAGTGGTGGGTTCATAGTTACATAGTTACATAGTTACTTTGGTTGAAAAAAGACATACGTCCATCGAGTTCAACCAGTACAAAGTACAACTCCAGCCTGCTCCCTCACATATCCCTGTTGATCCAGAGGAAGGCGAAAAAACCCTTACAAGGTAAAAATTCCTTCCCGACTCCAGATGGCAATCAGATAAAATCCCTGGATCAACATCATTGGCATTACCTAGTAATTGTAGCCATGGATGTCATTCAACGCAAGGAAAGCATCTAAGCCCCCTTTAAATGCAGGTATAGAGTTTGCCATAACGACTTCCTGTGGCAATGCATTCCACATCTTAATCACTCTTACTGTAAAGAACCCTTTCCTAAATAAATGGCTAAAACGTTTTTCCTCCATGCGCAGATCATGTCCTCTAGTCCTTTGAGAAGGCCTAGGGACAAAAAGCTCATCCGCCAAGCTATTATATTGCCCTCTGATGTATTTATACATGTTAATTAGATCTCCTCTAAGGCGTCTTTTCTCTAGACTAAATAAACCCAGTTTATCTAACCTTTCTTGGTAAGTGAGACCTTCCATCCCACGTATCAATTTTGTTGCTCGTCTCTGCACCTGCTCTAGAACTGCAATATCTTTTTTGTAATGTGGTGCCCAGAACTGAATTCCATATTCCAGATGTGGCCTTACTAGAGAGTTAAACAGGGGCAATATTATGCTAGCATCTCGAGTTTTTATTTCCCTTTTAATGCATCCCAAAATTTTGTTAGCTTTAGCTGCAGCGGCTTGGCATTGAGTACGATTATTTAACTTGTTGTCGATGAGTACTCCTAAGTCCTTCTCCAAGTTTGATGTCCCCAACTGTATCCCATTTATTTTGTATGGTGTTAGACCATTGGTACGACCAAAATGCATGACTTTACATTTGTCAACATTGAATTTCATCTGCCATGTATGTGCCCATATAGCCATCCTATCCAGATCCTGTTGCAATATAACACTATCTTCCTTAGAGTTGATGATTCTGCACAATTTTGTATCATCTGCAAAAATAGCAACATTGCTCACTACTGTATCCACTAGGTCATTAATAAATAAATTGAAGAGCACTGGACCCAGTACAGACCCCTGTGGGACCCCACTGCTAACAGTCTCCCATTTTGAGTATGATCCATTGACCACAACTCTTTGTTTTCTGTCCATTAGCCAGTTCCCTATCCAAGCACACAGACTCTTCCCCAGTCCTTGCATCCTCATCTTTTGCACCAGACTTTTGTGGGGAACAGTGTCGAAGGCCTTAGCAAAGTCTAAGTATATCACATCTACAGCATTCCCAATATCCATATTAGCATTCACTACCTCATAAAAGCTGAGCATGTTAGTCAAACAGGACCTGTCTTTAGTAAACCCATGTTGATGCTGAGAAATAAGATTATTTTCTACTATGAAGTCATGTATAGTATCTCTTAGTAACCCCTCAAATAGTTTGCATACAACTGATGTTAAGCTTACAGGTCTATAATTTCCTGGATCTGATTTTTTGCCCTTCTTAAATAATGGGAAAACGTGGGCTGTACGCCAATCCACTGGGACTCTGCCAGTTGCAAGAGAGTCACAAAAGATAAGATAAAGGGGTTTATCTATAACTGAACTTAATTCCCTTAGGACCCGAGGATGCATGCCATCCGGGCCAGGTGCCTTGTCTATTTTTAATTTATTTAGTCTTGCCTTTACTTCTTCCTGCGTTAAGTATTTAATATTACAGTTAGAAGATTGAGACTCTTCCGCCTCTGTAATTTGCAACAGTGCTGTTTCCTTTGTAAAGACAGAAGCAAAGAAAGCATTTAATAACTCTGCCTTACCTTGGTCATCCACCATTGAGTTTCCACCTTCATCCTTTAGGAGTCCTATACAGTCAACCTTTCTTTTTTTAGAGTTGATGTACTTGTAAAACTTTTTTGGGTTAGATTTGATATCCCTAGCGATTTGATTTTCAGCTTCGATCTTTGCTAGCCTAATTTCTTTTTTACAATTTTTATTGCACTCCTTGTAATTGCTGAGTGCAGCCTCGGACCCCTCCTGTTTTAGGACCTTATAGGCATTCTTTTTCCTCTTCATTTTATCTCTAACCTTTCTATTCATCCATAGAGGCCTTTTTTTATTCCTAGACATTTTGTTTCCATATGGGATATACATACTACAATATTGATTGAGAATACGTTTAAAAGCTTGCCATTTCCCTTCAGTGTCCTCCCCTTGTAGTACATTATCCCAGTTCACCAAACTTAGTGCCTGCCTAATTTGATTGAACTTTGCTTTTCTAAAATTCATAGTTTTAGTGGTCCCGCTGCCCCGTGGCCTATCAGTCACCAGATCAAACGTTATCATGTTGTGATCACTATTTCCCAAATGTTCTTGAACCTGCACATTTGATACATTATCTGGTCTATTCGAAATGATCAGATCCAGTAACGCATTCCCCCTAGTTGGTTCCGTTACCATTTGAGTCAAGTAATTGTCCTGTAGTGCTGCCAGAAATCTGCTGCTTTTACCAGAATGGGTAGCCTCAATACCCCAGTCAATGTCTGGAAAGTTGAAGTCGCCCATAACTATGACCTCATTTTTACTTGCCGCTTTTTCAATTTGCTGTAGTAATTGCAGTTCTGCAGCTTCATTAATATGAGGTGGTCTGTAGCATACCCCAATAAGCAATTGGCAACTTTTATTTCCACCATGAATATTTACCCAAACGGACTCCACATCTTCGCAATCTTCCTCCATCTCATCGTTGAGGACAGCTGTAAAAGAATTCTTAACAAAGAGACAAACCCCTCCACCTTTTTTCCCTGTTCTATCCCTCCTGAACACATTGTATCCTTTTAAATTGGCTATCCAGTCATGACTTTCATCCATCCATGTCTCGGTTATTCCCACAATGTCATAGCCTTTGTCATTCAGAATGAACTCTAGTTCATCTATTTTATTTGCAAGGCTCCGAGCATTGGTTATCATGCACTTTATATTTTTACCACCACATTTACCAATTTTGTTTACCTGAAATGGGCTACTTGAAGTTTTACCAACCTCCTTAATCTTTACACTGTCCCCACCCCCCTCTCCACCCCCCATAATGTTAGGCTCCCACTGTCTTTTTACCTTATCTTGTCTATATGTTGAGACTTTATCCTCCCGCCTCCCCCCAGATCCTAGTTTAAAATCTCCTCCAACCGTTTAGCCATCTTCTCCCCCAATGCAGCTGCACCCTCCCCATTAAGGTGCAGCCCGTCCCTGCTGTAGAACCTGTAGCCGACTGCAAAGTCTGCCCAGTTCTCCAGGAACCCAAACCCTTCCTTCCTACACCAATTTCTCAGCCACTTATTTAACTCCCTAAGCTCCCTCTGTCTCTCAGATGTAGCACGTGGCACTGGCAGTATTTCAGAGAACACCACCTTGGAGGTCCTTGCTTTAAGTTTATCTCCAAGTACCTGAAAATCATTTTTGAGGACCTTCCATCTCCCACTAACTTTGTCATTGGTGCCAATGTGTACCATGACAGCCGGGTCTTCCCCAGCCCCACCCAATAATCTGTCAATTCTTTCCGCTATATGCCGAACCCGAGCACCCGGGAGGCAACAGACTGTACGGCATTCACGGTTTCTTCGACAGATTACCCTGTCTGTGCGCCTAATAATTGAATCCCCTACCACCAGTACCTGTCTAGCCTTAGCTGCACTCCTATTCCCTTTCTCGTTACAGCAGTCTGCCCCTTGGTTGCTAAGGAGCACATCCTGCTGCAGCATTGCTACTCCAGAGTCGTCCTCACCAATATTACGCAAACAAGCATACTTATTAGTGAGGGACAACTCGGGACTAGCCTCCCTGCCACTTTTTCCCCTACCCCTTCTAACTGTGACCCAACTAGCGGCTACCTCTGCTTCTTGCTCCGGCTTTACTCCACCCACCTCATCTTCAAGGGTTCCATCAAGTGTCTGGATCGTGAGATCCAAGCTCATCTCCATGTTGTGTATGCGTCTCAGTGTTGCGAGATGCTTATTTAGCTCTGCGACTTCCGCCTCTAACCGAGCAACACGCACACATCCAGGGCAACAGTAAACACCCTCAATCCGCTGATCAAGGCATGCATACATGCTGCAGGATGTACACTGTACTGCATTGTCCAACATGATGACTATTGTGTGGGGAAAATTTATTTAAAGTAAACTATGGTGGTAAAAGATGAAACGGGAGAGTGAGTGACGTTCGGGAGTAAGTGTAGCTGGGGTGGAAGAGGGGGAGGGGTGGAGGAGGGGGAGTGAGTAAGTTGGGGTGGAGGAGGGGGAGTGAGTAAAGTTGGGGTGGGGGGGAGGAGGGGGAGGAGGGGAGGGGGAGTGAGTGAAGCTGGGGTGGAGTCCTCAAAACTTAAAGACTACACCACAACGTGTTAGCACATTCTAACCAATGCAAAAAAACCGCAATATTGGTTGAAGGTTTTTTTTTTTTTTTTTTTTTTTTTTTTATTTTTTTTAGTCCTTACCTGTTTCCTCTCCCTTCTCTCTTTGTGCCTGTGTTTTAACGCCTGTTTTTTAACGCCTATGCCACTTGTGTCGAAGCCACTTAGTGAGCAAGCCACAGACTGAGCAAGCTCAGTACTGAGACCTGAAGCTGTCCAAATACCTCGTGTTACAGCTAATCCCTCCCCCTAGCTGATTGACAGCCTGCTGCAAACAGAGAAAAAAAAAATTGTACTTTTAAAACAAGCACTTGCTGTTAGATATCTGATGAATCGCTATGCACAAGCCCCAGATATCAAAGCAGCAACACACACACTTTACAAACAACAGCAATATAATATAATCAGAGCTCACAATCTCCCAGCAGTGAAGTGAAAGCAGCCCTCCACCAAGATTAGAGCTGTAGCTTACACTTCCTGTTAATTAATCACCTGTGTTACAGCTAATCCCTCCCCCTAGCTGATTGACAGCCTGCTGCAAACAGAGAAAAAAAAAATTGTACTTTTAAAACAAGCACTTGCTGTTAGATATCTGATGAATCGCTATGCACAAGCCCCAGATATCAAAGCAGCAACACACACACTTTACAAACAACAGCAATATAATATAATCAGAGCTCACAATCTCCCAGCAGTGAAGTGAAAGCAGCCCTCCACCAAGATTAGAGCTGTAGCTTACACTTCCTGTTAATTAATCACCTGTGTTACAGCTAATCCCTCCCCCTAGCTGATTGACAGCCTGCTGCAAACAGAGAAAAAAAAAATTGTACTTTTAAAACAAGCACTTGCTGTTAGATATCTGATGAATCGCTATGCACAAGCCCCAGATATCAAAGCAGCAACACACACACTTTACAAACAACAGCAATATAATATAATCAGAGCTCACAATCTCCCAGCAGTGAAGTGAAAGCAGCCCTCCACCAAGATTAGAGCTGTAGCTTCACAGGGTTCACAGTACAGGTATGCAGTGGTGGGTTCACAGAACAGGTATGCAGTGGCAGGTTCACTGAACAGGTATGCAGGTATCCAGTGGGCTCACTGAACAGAACAGGTATGGTGGGCTCACTGAACAGAACAGGTATGCAGCCAGGAACAAGCTAAGCCTAACTAATCTTTCCCTATGAGAGACAGTCTGCAGCAGCTCGCCCTACTCTCACTAACGCAGGCCCACGAGTTAGCGTAAAGGCCGCCGCTGCCTGCCTTTTATTAGGGGGGGAGTGGCTCCTAATTAGCTACACTGGGCCTGCTGACTGTGATGTAGAGGGTCAAAGTTGGCCCTCATGGTGCATTATGGGGCGAACCGAACTTCCGCAAAAGTTCGCCTGCGGGACCCGAACGCGAACCACTGAAGTTCGCATGGAACCGTTCGCAGGCGAACCGTTCGGCCCAACTCTAGTGACATGCAGGGTACATGTGTCAGCTTTCCCAAATTCAAAGTGGAAAGGAGATTGCTGCCGTTGTCACACACCACGTTGCCGATCTCCAGCTGGTGCGGGGTCAGCTATTGCTCCACCCCTTTGTTAAGAGCAGCCAGGAGAGCTGGTCCAGTGTGACTCTCCGCTTTGAGGCAAGACATGTCTAAAATGGCGTGACACTTTCGTACATCGCAAGCAGCGTGGCCTCTGGGGAGATGAGGCTGTGTAGCTGGAGAGGGGGAGATGGCAGCACCACTAGAGTTCAACTGCCACTCAGCCAAGGAGGAGGAGGATGACAGTGAAGAGGATGTAGCAGGAGGAGAGGAGGTGGCAGGAGGCCTGCCTGCAAGCCGTGGAGGTGTCACAAGTTGGTCCGCTGCACAGCCACGTACTCCCTGCTTGCCATCGGTCACCAGGTTGACCCAATGGGCTGTGTACGTAATGTAGCGGCCCTGTCCGTGCTTGGCAGACCAGGCATCCGTGGTTAGGTAGACCCTTGACCCAACGCTCTTCGCAATAGATGACAGCACTTGCCTCTCAACTGCACGGTACAGTTTGGGTATGGCCTTTCGTGAAAAATAAGTGCGGCCTGGTATCTTCCACTGCGGTGTCCCAATGGCCACAAATTTACGGAAAGCCTCTGAATCCACCAGCTTGTATGGTAATAGCTGGCGAGCTAATAGTTCCGCCACGCCAGCTGTCAGACGACGGGCAAGAGGGTGACTGGCCGAAATTGGCTTCTTCCGCTCAAAGACTTCCTTCACGGACACCTGGCTACTGCTGTGGGCAGAGGAGCAGGAACAGCTCAAGGGCAGAGGCGGTGTGGAGGAGGGTGGCTGTGAAGGTGCAAGGGAGAAAGCGGATGAAGATGATGCAACTGAAGGAGGAAGAGGAGAAGGAGGGTGACTTGTCTTTTGGGTGCTGCTTTTCCTCAGGTGTTCTTCCCATAGCTGTTTGTGCCTTTTCTCCAGGTGCCTTTGTAAGGCACTTGTCCCTACGTGAGTGTTGGCCTTTCCACGGCTCAATTTTTGGAGGCAGAGAGAACAGATGGCTTTGCTCCGATCTGAGGTACACACGTTAAAAAATTTCCAAACCGCTGAGCCCCCCTAGGGTGATGGCACTATGGTGGCATCAGCAGCTGACCTTGAAGGGCATGTTGGCTGGCTGTCCATAGCTGGCGATACATGATGCCGGACACTGCCCCCAGCTGTTTCTGAGGATGAGCTCCCTCTTCTTCTTTCATGGACTCATTTCCTCTTACTCCTCTCTGGCTCCCCCTCTGAACTGTCCCTCTGGTCATCTCTTCTATTGGGAACATACGTGGCATCCGTATAATCGTCATCATAATCCTCCTGCCCAGCTTCCCTTTCCTCAGACACCTCCACAACTGCACCAACATCAGGTGCTTCATCATCCCCCTCCTCACACGTTACGTCCATACTATCGCCACCTAACTCAGACGTATGAGGTGTTGTAACTTGCTTAGCGCCTTCATCTTGTTGTAGCATTATTGGCTGTGAATCATTGATTTCCACACCAAATAACTCCTGCGAAGTGTCAAAGGCAGCGGATGTGGTGCTTGTTGTAGCGCTGGTGGCTGGGGGAGATGAGGTGTTCTGTGTTAAATACTCAACCACGTCCTCACAATTTTGGGAAGTGATGGCACGTGCCTTCTTCGGAGCACTGTACTTTAGGCCAGGTCCGCACAAAATCACAGCAACACCACCTCGCACAGACCTGCCGGTGCCAGGTGGCCTTCCTCTGGGTATGCCTCTACCTCTACCTCTTCCTCTACCTGGTTTGTCCATTTTGTCCATCTCAGGGGGATGCTAGGTATATGCAGTGAGGTGGGTTCACTGAACCCAAAGGGAGTTATATGCAGTGAGGTGGGTTCACTGAACACAAAAGGTAGTTAGATGCAGTCAGGTGGGTTCACTCCACACAATAGGTAGTTAGATGCAGTGACGTTGGTTCACTGAACACAAAAGGTAGTTATATGCAGTGAGGTGGGTTCACTGAACACAAAGGTAGTTAGATGCAGTGAGGTGGGTTCACTGAACACAAAGGTAGTTAGATGCAGTGAGGTGGGTTCACTGAACACAAAAGGTAGTTAGATGCAGTCAGGTGGGTTCACTCCACACAATAGATAGTTAGATGCAGTGAGGTGGGTTCACTGAACACAAAAAGTAGTTATATGCAGTGAGGTGGGTTAACTGAACACAAAGGTAGTTAGATGCAGTGAGGTGGGTTCACTCAACAGTAAAGGTAGTTAGATGCAGTGAGGTGGGTTCACTCAACACAAAAGGTAGTTAGATGCAGTGAGGTCGGTTCACTGAACACAAAAGGTAGTTATATGCAGTGAGGTGGGTTCACTGAACACAAAGGTAGTTAGATGCAGTGAGGTGGGTTCACTCAACAGTAAAGGTAGTTAGATGCAGTGAGGTGGGTTCACTCAACACAAAAGGTAGTTAGATGCAGTGAGGTGGGTTCACTCAACAGTAACGGTAGTTATATGCAGTGAGGTGAGTTCATTCAACCCAAAGGTAGTTATATGCAGTGAGGTGGGTTCACTGAACACAACAGGTAGTTAGATGCAGTCAGATGAGTTCACTCAACACAAAAGGTAGTTATATGCAGCGAGGTGGGTTCACTCAACACAAATGTAGGTGTATGTAGTGATGAGGTGGGTTAACTAAACACAACAGGTACTAGTAGTAGGTAAATGCAGTACTGGGTAGTACAATGTGTAGCTTCCTGTCACACACACAGGTAGTCACTGAATATGCTGCTGGCAATGGCACACACACAGTATGAATTAGCAATGCTGTCTAAGCAACACAAGTGTCAGTTTCACAAACAGAAAAAAAAAAAATCATACGACCAGGATTAGCTCTTAAAAGAGCTGTTGAATGAGGGGTGCTATTACAGCAATAACATTCAGCCAGGAGTAAGCTAAGAAGCCAAGAACCTGACTATTCTGTCCCTAGGAGAAAAAGTCTGCAGCAGCTCGCCCTAGTCTGTCTATGTGCAGGCACACGAGTGAGTGCAATGGCCGCCAGAGCCTGCCTTATATAAGGGGAGGTGGGGCTCCAGGGCTGAGTATAGTCTGATTGGTGACAATCTGCCTGCTGACTGTGATGTAGAGGGTCAAAGTTGACCCTCATAGAGCATTATGGGGCGAATCGAACTTCCGGGAAAGTTCGCCTTCACTGGCGAAGGCGAACCACCCGAAGTTTGCCTGGAACCGTTCGTGGGCGAACCGTTCGGCCCATCTCTATTAGGGAGGTTAATCAAGATGGAGTCAGGAGGTTGTGGTGGTAAAGGGTGGTGAAGCAGGCATAGTTATTCCCACTCAGCCACTTCATTTCACCCTCTTACCAACAACAGGGGCCAGGAACTCACCAACCGCCCAAGCCTGGTTCATTTTTTAAAAAGTCAGTGTGTCCGCAGACTGGCTGGACAGACAAGAGCGCTTCTCGGTGACCACGCCACCGGCCACATTGAAGCACCTTTCTGACATCACGCTGGAAGGCGGGCAGGACAACACTTCCAGGGCGTATTGCGTCAGCTCGTTTCAGATATCCAGGTGCTTGACCCAGTACTCCAAGGGGTCCACAGAGGTGTCGGTGTCAAGACCGCTGTAGGACCCCATATAGTCGGCCACCATCCGGGTCAGATGCTGCTGCAGGCACCTCTGTAGGCAACGATACTGGCGTGGCGTAGAGCGCCTTTGTCATAGACAGCAGGTTTGTTGGACGCCTGCTGCTGCTGGATGCAGGCACCTGCTGCTGTGTTGGCAGCAGTAGGAGGAGGAGTGACGTGTGGCACTGGCAGCAGGCAATGTATTGTGTGTACCCTGGCGGTGGGACCACTGACAGCAAGAGGATAAATACAGCAGCAGGAGGATAAATACAGCAGCAGTAGGAGGAGTGACGTGTGGCACTGACAGCAGGCATTGTATTGTGTGGACCCTGGCGGTGGGACCACTGAAAGCTGGAGGATAAATACAGCAGCAGCAGTAGGAGGAGTGACGTGTGGCATTGGCAGCAGGCAATGTATTGTGTGGACCCTGGCGGTGGGACCACTGACAGCAGGAGGATAAATACAGCAGAAGCAGTAGGAGGAGTGATGTGTGGCACTGGCAGCAGGCAATGTATTGTGTGGACCCTGGCGGTGGGACCACTGACAGCAGGAGGATAAATACAGCAGCAGTAGGAGGAGTGACGTGTGGCACTGGCAGCAGGCAATGTATTGTGTGGACCCTGGCAGTGGGACCACTGACAGCAGGAGGATAAATACAGCAGCAGGAGGATAAATACAGCAGCAGTAGCAGGAGGAGTGACGTGTGGCACTGGCAGCAGGCAATGTATTGTGTGTACCCTGGTGGTGGGACCACTGACAGCAGGAGGATAAATACAGCAGCAGGAGGATAAATACAGCAGCAGTAGGAGGAGTGAGGTGTGGCACTAACAGCAGGCAATGTATTGTGTGGACCCTGGCGGTGGGACCACTGACAGCAGGAGGATAAATACAGCAGCAGGAGGATAATGACAGCAGCAGTAGGAGGAGGAGTGACGTGTGACACTGGCAGCAGGCAATGCATTGTGTGGACCCTGGCGATGGGACCACTGACAGCAGGAGGATGAAAATGAGCGCGGCGTAATATGGTGCCGCTTTATAAATACAATAAATACATAAATCAATTCATAAATTCATAAATAAATAAATGCAGCGGGCCAGCAGCAGCAGGAGAAGCTACGTAGAAATACAATAAATACATAAATAAATTCATAAATAAATAAATGCAGCAGGCCAGCAGCAGCAGAAGGAATCACGAAGAAATACAATAAATACATAAATAAATTCATAAATAAATAAATGCTGCAGGCCAGCAGCAGCAGGAGGAGTCACGTAGAAATACAATAAATACATTAGTAAATTCATAAATAAATAAATGCAGCAGGCTAGCAGCAGCAGGAGGAGTCACGTACAAATACAATAAATACATAAATAAATGCAGCAGGCCAGCCACAGCAGGAGGAGTCACGTAGAAATACAATAAATTCATAAATAAATGCAGCAGGCCAGCAGCAGCAGGAGGAGTCACGTAGAAATACAATATATATGTTACGGCCAGAACCCGAAGTTTGGCCACTTCTAGTTCTGGCCGGCCACTTCGGGTTCTGGCCGGCCAATTCGCGAAGTGCCCGCTGCGCTGCGGCCAATGTTAGAAATGGATCGTTTACTCTGATATGAATGTATCTTCTGGCCGCAGCGCAGCGGCCAAACGTATTAATTTGTTGCAATTAAGCCGGCGGCAATGTAACGATTCAAGCCGCCGGCTTTTTCATCTGCCTCTCTCTCCTCCCCCCCCCCCCCCTCTCTCTCTCTCTCTCTCTCTTATGGGCAGCCGGGCGGGGACACGCGTGTCCCTCCGGAGTCGTTCGTCGCGGCAGGGAAGCCTGCCGTTCTTGCAGAGCGGGTGCTGGCAGAAGCAATGTCTGCAGCCTCCCCGCTCTGCTGCCCCTGCTGCGACGAACGACTCTGGGGGACTCGCGTGTCCCCCCCCCCCCCCCGCCGGCTGGCCATAAGAGGAGAGAGAGAGAGAGAGGCAGATGAAAAAGCCGGCGGCTTGAATCGTTACATTGCCGCTGGCTTAATTGCAACAAATTAATACGTTTGGCCGCTGCGCTGCGGCCAGAAGATACATTCATATCAGAGTAAACGATCCGTTTCTAACATTGGCCGCAGCGCAGCGGGCACTTCGCGAATTGGCCGGCCAGAACCCGAAGTGGCCGGCCAGAACTAGAAGTGGCCAAACTTCGGGTTCTGGCCGTAACATATACATAAATAAATTCATAAATAAATAAATGCAGCAGGCCAGCAGGAGGAGGAGGAGTCATCACGTATGGCAGCAGGCAATGTATTGTAATTCCCAGGCAGACATCTCATGTCCTCCTTTTGCCGACAACAGGTTCCAGGAACGTGCCTTCTATCCAGGCCTGGTTAATCTTCAAAAATGTCAGTCTGTCCACGCCCTCTGTGGACAGACGAGAGCGCTTCTCGGTGACCACGCCACCGGCCGCACTGAAGCACCTCTCAAACAGCACGCTGGAAGGGGGGCAAGACAATACCTCCAGGGCGTACTGCGCAAGCTCCCTCCTGATGTGCAAGCGCTCCACCCAGTACTCCATGGGGTCCACAGGCTCCTCGCTGCCGGTGTCAAGCCCACTGAAGGTCCCCATGTAGTCGGCCACCATCCGGATCATGCGCTGGCTGTGACTCTCAGCGAAGGTGGCTGATGCACGCACCTCCTCTCTTGGCTGCTGTACTTTCATGTAGAACGCCTGCGTCAATGACAGCAGGTCTCCTGGGCGCCTGACGCTGCTGCTGGCCGCAGGCACCGGCTGCTGTACTGGCTGCTGGAAAGGGACAGAGGGGGTGGAAGGCAGGGGGAAGGCTTCCTCCAGTCGCCGAACAAGGATCTCCTGCAACTCCCTTGCTCGCTGCTCACGGTCTCTGGCAGGCAGAAACTGATCCCACCTCCCCCTCAGCCGTGGGTCCAGGATCATGCTGATGCAGGCGTCCTCCATCGCTTGCATCCGCTTGACCCTGGGGTCTTTGCGCAGGCAGCGCAGCATGTGTGCTGCCATGGGGAACAGGATGGACCGTCTAACAGAGACATCAGGGTCAGCGTCCTTCTCCTCTTCTTGCTCCTGAGCCTCTTCCTCCTCTCTCCACCCTCGTACCACTGCTGCTGCGCTCCAATGTCCCCCCCCCCCCCAGCAGCAACGTCCAGCACCTCCAACTCCTCCTCCTCCAGGGACTCAAATACCTGCGGAGCAGTGGACTGCGCAGGCGGCTGCTGTTCCAGCTGATTCAGGGCCTCCTCCCCAAATCCACCCACTGGCAGGTTGGTTCCCTGCAGGAAGGGAGCCAACACCAAGCAGACCTGCTGCATCTGCCCCCATTGTGCGTTGGTGAGGAGCTGGAGTTTGGTGGTGCTGCTGCTGGTGCCGGCGACAGTGGCATCATAGATGTACCGGTTGACAGCCCTCCTCTGCTCAACCAGCCGCTCCAACATCGCCAGGGTGGAGTTCCAGCGAGTTGGCACATCTATGAGGCGGTTTCATGGCAATCCCTCCAGCTGCTGGATGTCTGCCAGTTTTTCTGCGGCAGCAGATGGGCGGCGGAAAGTGCGCACAATTTTCCGCGCGGCTTCTAATAGCTCCTCCATCCCCTGGTAGGTGCGCATGAACTTTTGCACCACCAGGTTCAGGACGTGGGCCAAGCAAGGGACGTGGAGCAAGTCTCCCCTGCTGATGGCAGCCTGCAGGTTGGCGGCATTGTCGGACACCACCAATCCCACAGTGAGGACTCTGGGGGTCAGCCACGTCCTCTCCTGCTCCCTGAGGTACCGGAGCACGTTCAATGCCATCAAGGAGTTTTCCCCCAGGCTTTTCATTTCCAGCAGCGCTTGGCAGTGGCGGGCCTTCACGCTGCTGGAGAGACAGGATCGCTTGGCAGCGGGAGCTGCTGCTTCTCCCCTGACCTCGCGCAGTGGCACCACATAGTGGGTGACTGGTGCCGCTGCTGCTGCGCCCGAGGGTGGACCTGCTGCTTCCTCGCTCGGGCTTTCCACCAGGCTGACCCAGTGGGCCATAAAGGACAGATAGCACTCTGTCCTAAACCGGTTGCTCCATGAATCCATGGTTATGTGGATCCGCGCACTCACAGCGTGATCGAGCGTGCGGCCCACCTTCGCCATGGCAGAGCGGTGCAGTGCTGGGATCACCCTGTGGGAGAAATAGTGGCGGCTGGGGATCACAACCTGCAGCAGTGCTCTGATGTTACTCCCCGCCTGCACAAAGGAATATGGCAGGAGCTGGGAGCACATGGCCTGGGCAAGCAACCCGTTCAGCAACCGGATGCGCCTGTGGGCGGGAGGCAGAACCTTGGTCACACCGGGGGAATGCTTCGCTGAGCAGGGTCTGGCGGCATTTGCCTGCACAGGAGGATGAGGAGGCCACTGTGGAAGGAGCTGATGAGGCCACTGAGGACTGGCTGCCCGGGGGGGGGGGGGGGGGGGGTTGGGGGGAGTGAGTTGCTGCTCTGCTCCTGCTGCTGCAGGATGGGCAGGAGGGTCGGCTGCTGCTGCTGAAATCTGTGCAGTGGCTGTCTGACTCTGACCACTGCCTGCACCACTTTGCATCAACTTCTCCAACTCACTAAAGTCCTCACAATGTCTGCTCTGTAAGTGGGTCTGCAGGCACGAGGTACCCAACTTGAGCAGATTGCGACCTCTGCTGAGACTGACACCGCAACTGTTGCAAATTGCATGTGTCACTTGGTGAAGTACCGCCAGACTGGGGACTTCAACCTGCTCTTTGAGCTTGAGGGCTGGGGTTTTTGGGTGCCCTTGGTGGATTGTGCCTTTTTGGTTTTAGTTGGAGGATTGCTGCGGGTGGTGGTAGCGACTGAAGCAGCAGGCTGTGGCTCCTGCCTTCCATTCCCTGTGCTGGCCGCCTTGCTGCTGCCGCGCCTCTGCACCAGAGACGCCTCCTCCTCCGATGACGAGCTGCCTTCAACCAACTGTGCTGGTGGTACTGGTGGCACATAGGAAGGATCCAGCAAGTCATCATCATCAACCCCAAACATATCCTGTGAGCCTGCCTCAACCAACTCCTCTACCCCAACATCCCCTGCATCACGCCCCTCCTCCTCAGCACCAACAACAAACTTCTGCACCTCAAACTCCTCCTCCTCCTTGGATGGCCCCATCATCTCCAACTCATACTTCTCCAAAACATCCCTGTACATGGTCACAGTCTCAGGCGAGAAGAGCATGCTCATTGAGGGCAGGCTGGTCGATGGGGTCACCATGACCATGGCTTCATGTGGTGGTGGAGGCCTGCTGCGGACCGGAGTGCTGGTGGTGGTGGCACTGGTCTCGCTGGTGCTGGAGGCCTGGCTGGAAACGGTGGCTTCCTGCTCCACCATCATTTCCACCACAGCCTGCACCTGACTCTCCACAATGGGCCGTGGGCGACGACCCGTCTCAAAGATGGGCGCAACGCGCTGCTGTTGCGCCTCTGCTCCCTCCTTCCTGCGGTCAGTGGCTGGCGGCGGACCAGTCCCAGACCTGCTGCTGCTGGCAGTGGCTCCTGCAATGGCGCTGCCTCTCCTGGTGGTGCCTCGCCCTCCACCTCTGCCAGTCATTGTGCACTATACAAATACAGTAAAAAAAAAAAAAAAAAGTTGAAGAGGGCGGGAAAGGGTGTAAACTTTAATAAAGTCTGTGTTGGTGGTGACTTGGTGGTGACTAGTACTACTAGTAGACAGTAGTAGTAGTATGCACGCAGGTAACTTAGAAATACCTAGCGTACTACACTATAACTAAGTCGTGCGGCAGACAGTCAGTGACAATTACAATCGGTCACACACGGTCAGATGCAATCAATCAATCAATAGGCTCGGGCAGGTGACAGTCACAGGCCACTCACAACGGATGCTGGTGGTGGCCTGGGTTGTAACTCTTATTTATTACACACTACAGATGATAATAAAATCACACAGTAACATTGAAAAAAAATAAGTGAACGGGTACTAGTAGTATAGTAGTAGACACTAGTAGTACGCACGCAATAATAAATAAAGAAAAAAACATGCACAGGAAGGCTGAAAGAATCACTGCAGGAGTGCAAAAAGCCAATATATAAGTAGCAAATCCAGTGAATAGAAAAAAGGGGCTTTGCACATCCCTTAATAAAACCTCTCTTTCAATGTAGAAAAATTAAAATGGCATACATTACATATTCCATGCAATACTGAGAGAGGTACTAGGCTGGTGGGGAGGTCGACAGCTGTTTCGTGTCTTTACATGCTGTGGCGCATCATCAGGACACTCACCCCTTGTGTATTCACCCTTTAAATAAACACTCACCCCATTAACAGTGGAGCCACTGCCAATCATGATCCAAACAACGCGCCGTTCGTGCATGAAACACACGCCGAGAAGCCCTGGTAGAATACCAAGATGCGCTTCCGCTTGGTGGAGCGCAACCAGGAAGACGCATCCGCGTCATATCCGGGACGCGCTCAGCGTCAAATGTATCAGACCAATGCGTCCATAAGGACGCATTAGTCCCCGAAACGTGGATCAAAATTTTTTTGGCCTGACAGCCCACACTGACCACCAGAGGGCGACCAGAATACATATACATTTGAACGCATGCCCAAAGTGTTGTAAACCTGCCACTGCCATCTAGTGGCCAAACAAATTAAGGCCACCAGAATTTATTTATCAAGTAGATGGAAGTGGAAAGGACAATCATGAAAATAGCAGCTGCTCCACATGTACTCCATTGCCAATATATGTCTAAAATGGCAACAATCTTTATAAGATTAAGACCTCAGTCCGTCCGTGTGGGGGCGCAATAATATACACAATTATCCAAATCGGTTAAATTAACTATAAACATTAAATACTCACAAACCCACAAAGATGGACTGTCCGGCCGGGCTCCATTTTATATCTGGGAGTAAATAGAAAAATTGTTAAAAAAGAAATACCATACTAGGAAGGGTACTCTAGAAAGTAAAAAATACATTAAAATACAAACACCTTATTCAAATGAATACTGCTAGATTATTCTTTTCATTCAATCCTAAAGGTCCCAGTAGTACGCACGCAGGTAACTAAGAAATACCTAGCGTACTACACTATAACTAAGTCATGCGGCAGACAGTCGGTGACAATTGCAATCGGTCAGACGCAATCAATCAATTAATAGGCTCGGGCAGGTGACAGTCACAGGTCACTCACAACGGATGCTGGTGGTGGCCTGTGTTGTAGCTCTTATTTATTACACACTACAGATGATAATAAAATCACACAGTAACAGTGAAAAAAAAAAAGTGAACGGGTACTAGTAGTATAGTAGTAGACACTAGTAGTACGCACGCAGGTAACTAAGAAATACCTAGCGTACTACACTATAACTGAGTCGTGCGGCTGACAGTCGGTGACAATTGCAATCGGTCACACATGGTCAGACGCAATAAATCAATCAATAGGCTTGGGCAGGTTGACAGTCACAGGTCACTCACAACGGATGCCGGTGGTGGCCTGTACACAGTCAGTAACTAACTAACACAGTACTGAAACTAATAAAGTAACAGACTACAGCAGTACTAAATAATTAAATAATTAACTAAACTAGTACTAAGTACACAACTAACTATAATCCCTAACCTACCTAAGCTAGTAGTAGGCTAAGGCTACCTAGGCTAGCAGGCCTAGCCTGCACACAGACTAACACTAGCCTAGCACAGTATACAGTATACACTAGCTGACTAAAAACAATCAAAATACTAGCTAACTATATAAGACAACAATAAATGTGTTTAGGAGGTGTTTAGGAAGCAAAATGCTAGGTTTAGCAGTGAAATGCACTTGCTCAGACACAGCACAGCACTGGAGAATCTCTCAGTACCAAGCAGTCACACAAGTGCGTGGATCCGCAAGATGGCCGCCGCCTTATATAGAGGAGGGGAGGGCCAGGCTCCCCTCCTTTGATTGGTTGCTAGGGTTGCCAGGTCCTCGGCTGGAGGACTTCTGATTGGCCCAATGACGTCATCCCTGAATCCCGAAGCCGAAACCAAACCCACAGCTCCATCCAGCCGAATTCGAGTGCGCACATTCGGGAGACTTCGCATTCGGATTCGGCATGGATTGAATTATTCGGGTTCGGGTTCGCATTCGGCAAACCTGAAAAATCGCCCGAATTTTCGGGTAAACTTCGCATTCGTCATCTCCATGGTAACAGAACCCGGCTCCGGATATCCGCATGATATCCGCGGATATTCGGGCATGAGACCAACTATCCGCAGATAGCTATCCGGATTTTGGCCCAGGTATCTGGAATCCGGATCCGGTCGGATAGACCTAAAAAGTTCGGATATCTGGATACCCGGATATCTGGAATCCTGTTGAGCAGCACTGTTAGCCGCTACTTCTCCCATACCCCCACTGGACATCTGCGGCAGTGCCTGCACCTCAGGTACGGAACTGCCGCTGCCCGACGGAAGCCCTGATGCTCCCATTCCTGTGCCCCCCCACATTAGGAACAGAAACTAAAATAGCATTAGGTACAGGAAATAAAAAAAAATAGTTAAAGCATGGGATACATTTAAGGGTGCTGGCTCACCGAGCTGCATCGGACGTCCATCTCGATCAGCAGTCACTCCCGATCCTCGACGCAGCTGGTCTTCCACTTCTGAGGAGGAGAGCTCTCCTTCAGACCCCGACTCCGCTCCGATATCCGGCTGTTGTGAATCCGAAGCCACAGGTGACGCTGATCTGGATTTCCTGGCAGCTGGAACAGTTCCATGTTTTGTTTTGTGGGTTTTCTTTTTGGAGTGACTTGTCTCTGTCCTTTCCCACGCACCAGAGGGTGCTGCTGTATTACCACTAGAGATGGCTGGAACGGTTCGCCGGCAAACGGTTCCAGGCGAACTTTGGGTGGTTTGCGATCGCATGCAAACTTTCCCGGAAGTTCGGTTCGCCCCCATAGTGCACCATTCGGGTCAACTTTGACCCTCTACATTACAGTCAGCAGGCACATTGTAGCCAATCAGGCTACACTATCTCCTGGAGCCACCCCACCCCTTATATAAGGTAGGCAGCGCTAGCCATTACAGTCGTTCGTGTCCCTGCAGTAATTAGTGAAGGGAAAGCTGCTGGCAGACTCTCATAGGGAAAGATTAGTTAAGCTCTTGTAAGCTTGTTAGATTGCTCCTGGCTGATTCTTATTCCTAAAATAGCACCCCACAACAGCTCTTTTGAGAGCTTATCTTGTTCTTGTGCCTTTTTTTTCACCTCCTCCCTTCCTCCTCCTCCTTTGTCTTCCAGGGATCTTGTCTTCCAGGGATTTGTAGGATGTCAAAAGCCAGCTCACATACATTGGCTAGGAATCGAACCCAGGTCAGCTGCTTGGAAGGCAGCTATGCTCACCACTATACCACCAACACTACATGCTGAAACTTCTTGGAGCAGACTTACATCCTACCTCCAAAAGACACACATACATCCCCATAAAATAATTCAACAGCAACTGCATGCACAGTCTCTGTGGCACAGTCGGTTAACGCATTCAGCTGTTAACCGAAAGGTTGGTGGTTCAAGCTCTCCCAGGGACAGTCTTGCCTTTTGCATTCAACACTTGTCCAAAGAGAACCCCAGATAGCCATGTAGAATCATCTCTTTCTCTCTCTGGGCTTAAACCACCAACCTTTCTGTTAACAGCCGAACACGCTAACTGATTGCACCACAGAGACTGTGCACACAGTTGTTGCTAAACAATTTTATGTGGATTCATTTGTGTCTTGTGGAGGGAGGAAAAAAGTCTGCTCCAAGAAGTTTAACACCACTTTAAACAAAACCTGTATATATCAAATTTCTACATATATTTCTATGATCCTTTCATGATGACAAAGGCCAGAAAGAAATAGGCAAAGGAGTGCCCATTTTTCCGTATGGCTAAGCGGTCTCACTCACTTTTCCCTACAACAAAGCATCTGCTGTACAGCAGCAGAGTGGCGCATCGGAAGTGTGCTGAGCCCAAAACCCAGAGGTCAATGGATCGAAACCATCCTCTGCTAGGTGTACTTTGGATTTTACACCTTGCTTTACCACATGGGCCAATCGGTGGCCATACCCCGTGTCATTAGGGCCTTGCTGTAACATAGTAGTGTAACTATTTCAACTAATGTACCCTTCTTAAACTTGAAGGTTATATACAAACATAAGCAGAGTGGTGCAGCTGAAGCGTGCTGAGCCCATAACCCAGAGGTTGATGGAGCGAATCCATCCTCTGCTAGGCATGATTTCATTTTTGCACCTCGCTTTATCGCATGGGCAAAACGGTTTCCATAGCCCTGTAAGAGAAAGTGTAATAAGGGCCCTGCCATAACATAAATATTAGGGTAGCTAAGACTACTCCTGGGCCTTTCTTGTAGTTGAAGAGATGAGTGAACTGTGACACCACAATTAAAAAAAAAAAAAAACGCAAACAGAGAAGCTTCCCCATATTGGACCATTGGATTTGGTAAAGTCTTAAGCCAATGTGTTGTAAGACACAAGTAAGCTTTAGGTTAGCAGGAATGGTTGCATGGCCACCTAGCTTTTCATCCTTCCCAGGCCAGCTAGGCTGGCGTCAGCCTGTAGTGTTGGTGGTATAGTGGTGAGCATAGCTGCCCTCCAAACAGTTGACCTTGGTTCGATTCCTGGCCAATGTATGTGAGCATGCTTTTGACATCCTACAAATCCCTGGAAGACAAGATCCTCCTCCAGAGTAGAGATGGGCTGAACAGTTCGCCCGCGAACGGTTCCAGGCGAACTTTAGGTGGTTCGCATTCGCCGGCGAAGGCGAACTTTTGCGGAAGTTCAATTTGCCCCATAATGCTCCATTGAGCAGAACTTTGACCCTCTACATCACAGTCAGCAGGTACATTGTCACCAATCAAACTGCACTCACTCTTGGAGCCCCACCCCCCCTTATAAAAGGCAAGGTTCTCCTGTCGTTTTACTCCCTCATCTGCCTCCAGTAATTAGTTAAGGGACAGCTGCTGACAGACTCTGCTAGGGAGACTTTAGTTAGGATCTTGTAGATTTGTTCCTAGCTGATTGTTATTCCTTATCCTCACTTCCTCCTCACGGAGGGAGGAGGGTCTCATCTTCCAGGGAATTGTAGTATTTCAAAAGCCAGCTTAAATTCCATGGCTGGGAATTGAACCCAGGTCTCAGTGTGCGGTAGGTAACTCATTTAACCACTATACCACCAACACTACATGCTGAAGCCAGCCTAGCATGCACCATTATGATCAATCCAAGAGAAAAATTAGCTTGCTTAATCCACGGAATTGTACTATATCAAAAGCCATCTTACATACCGTGGCTGGGAATTGAACCCAGGTCTCAGTGTACGGTAGGTAACTCATTTAACACTATACCACCAACAACACTACATGCTGAAGCCAGCCTAGCATGTACCATTATGATCAATCCAAGAGAAAAATTAGCTTGCTTAATCCACGGAATTGTACTATATCAAAAGCCAGCTTACATACCGTGGCTGGGAATTGAACCCAGGCTGGGCTGGGAATTGAACCCAGGTCTCAGTGTGCGGTAGGTATCTCATTTAACCACTATACCACCAACAACACTACATGCTGAAGCCAGGCTAGCATGTACCATTATGATCAATCCAAGAGAAAAATTAGCTTGCTTGATCCACGGAATTGTACTATATCAAAAGCCAGCTTACATATCATGGCTGGGAATTGAACCCAGGTCTCAGTGTGCGGTAGGTAATTATTTAACCACTATACCACCAACAACACTACATGCTGAAACTTCTTGGAGCAGATTTACCTCCTCCCTCCAAAAGACACACATACATCCCCATAAAATCATTCAACAGCAACTGCATGCACAGTCTTTGTGGTACACAGTCTGTGTGGCACAATTGGTTAGTGCATTTGGCTATTAACTGCAAGGTTGGTGGTTCAAGCCCACCCAGGCATGGCCTTGCCTTTTGTGTTCAACAGTTGTCCGAAGAGAACCCCAGATAGCCAGGTAGATTCATCTCTCTCTCTCTCTCTCTCTCTCTCTCTCTCTCTCTCTCTTTACTAGGGATGGTCACCGCTTTCCGCGGAATTGTATTTTCCGCAATTTTAGGCGGAAATTGGTCATTCCGTTCCGTTTGGTTGGAACGGAATTGCTTTTTCAATCTGGCGGAATTCCGAAATTGCCTGTGAAATTCTGTTGGTATCCGTTGATGGTTTTAAGCTGAAAATTCACTTCAATGGCATCAAGTCCTAGAGAGAGAGAGAGAGATCATTTTTCTCTTGGGTATATCACAATGGTACATGCTAGGCTGGCTTCAGCATGTAGTTTTGTTGGTGGTATAGTGATTAAATGAGTTACCTACTGCACACTGTGGCCTGGGATCAATTTCCTGCCCAGCCTGGGTTCAATTCCCAGCCACGGTATGTAAGCTGACTTTTGATATAGTACAATTCTGTGGATTAAGCAAGCTAATTTTTCTCTTGGATTTATCATAATGGTACATGCTAGGCTGGCTTCAGCATGTAGTGTTGTTGGTGGTATAGTGGTTAAATGAGTTACCTACCGCACACTGAGACCTGGGTTCAATTCCCAGCCATGGTATGTAAGATGGCTTTTGATATAGTACAATTCTGTGGATTAAGCAAGCTAATTTTTCTCTTGGATTGATCATAATGGTACATGCTAGGCTGGCTTCAGCATGTAATGTTGTTGGTGGTATAGTGGTTAAATGAGTTACCTACCGCACACTGAGACCTGGGTTCAATTCCCAGCCCTGCCTGGGTTCAATTCCCAGCCATGGTATGTAAGCTGGCTTTTGAAATACTACAATTCCCTGGAAGATGAGACCCCCCTCCCTCCTGGAGGAGGGAGTGAGGGAGGAGTACTGATGCCATAAAGTAGTGTAGGCCTGCAATTGAACATTCAATGAGATTTCTGACCTTAAAACATTAAATCCAGATTTTTTTTCTGGGACTGATGTGTATTTTACTCAACTATGTCTTCCTCCAGGTATTAGACCCCATGAAACATCTTTTCTATCATTTTTCCAATCAGCAGAAATTTTTTAGAATTTTGAAGCATTGAAGTCTATTGCGGTTCGCGAAAGTTCGCGTGAACCCAACCTTTTGCGGAAGTTCGCAAACCAAAAATCGGAGGTTCGGCCCATCTCTACTCCAGAGGAGGAGGGAGAGGAGGAGAGGAGATTACACGTCCTGATTGATGTATTGATGTATACACATGCAAGATGTTGTAAAGCAGTTTAGGCCTGAAATTCAACATTCAATGTGATTTCTGACTTTCATAAAAAAAGTGGGTTGCATCAATTCTAGGTTTTTTATAGAGACTTTTGACGTGCATCCCACTCAACCATGTCTCCGTCCAGGTATTAGAACTCTTGAAACATCTTTTACATAATTTTTCTGGCCAGCATAATTATTTCTAAATTTACAAGTTCGCCTCTCCATTGAAGTCTATTGCGGTTCACGAAAGTTTGCGCGAACCGAACTTTTGCGGTAGGTTCACTAACCGAAAATCGGAGGTTCGGCCCATCTCTAGTCTTAAGCCAATGGTTTGTAAGACACAAGTAAGCTTTAGGTTAGCAGGAATGGTTGCATGGCCACCTAGCTTTTCATCCTTCCCACCCTTGCCCTGGAATCTTCCAGACTTCAAATTGCTGTCCTTTGCTGTGTGTGTTACACCAGCATCATCCAAGGGGGCACACGATCTTTCTAAAGTCTTGAATTGAAGCCTGTAAGCAGTATTACCATGTGTCCCGCTGCTTTCATCTTGCAAATTAGGCAAATAAGCAAGCTCATTTTTCTCTTGGCTATATCACAATGGTACATGCTAGGCTGGCTTCAGCATGTAGCGTTGGTGGTACAGTGGTGAGTATAGCTTCCTTCCAAGCATTTGACCTGGGTTCGATTCCTGGCCAATGTATGTGAGGTTGCTTTTGACATCCTACAAATCCCTAAGCAAGCTCATTTTTCTCTTGGGTATATCACAATGGTACATGCTAGGCTGGCTTCAGCATGTGGTATAGTGGTGAGCATAGCTGCCTTCCAAGCAGTTGACCTAGGTTCAATTTCTGGCCAATGTATGTGAGGTTGCTTTTGACATCCTACAAATCCCTAAGCAAGCTCATTTTTCTCCTGAGTATATCACAATGGTACATGCTAGGCTGGCTTCAGCATGTAGTGTTGGTGGTATAGTGGTGAGCATAGCTGCCTTTCAAGCAGTTGACCTGGGTTTGATTCCTGGCCAATGTATGTAAGCTGGCTTTTGACATCCTACAAATCCCTGGAAGACAAGATGAGGGAGGAGGGAGGAAGTACACTCCCGTATTGATGTATATACATGCAAGATGTTATAAAGCAGTTTAGGCATGCAATTTAGCATTCAATGTTATTTCTGCCCTTAAAACACTGCTTTACGTCAAATCCAGATTTTTTTCCGGGACTTTTGACGTATATGCCACTCAACCATGTCTCCCTCCAGGTGTTAGACCCCTTGAAACATCTTTTCCATCACTTTTGTGGCCAGCATATTTTTTTCTAGTTTTCCAAGTTCACCTCCGCATTGAAGTCTATTGCGGTTCGCTTAGCGTCACAATCGCAATAACAACCGTCATGGTGGATTGGATCGTTAAGATCCCCGACGACTCCCTCACAAAGTACCACTATAAGTTGAAGTCTCGTTTGCTCCCGGCGTGTCACGTCATGCACACCCACCGACAGGAAGAGGCGTCGCTGACGACCGTTGTCAAGGGGACATCGCAGAACCCGTCGGGCGGTGAGTACGCAGCTGTAGGGAGGAATGGATGCTGGGAGAGAGAGAGAGAGATGGGAAAGGGGGATTGGCCACTGCTATCGTTGCAGAGAGAGAGAGGGAGGAAGGGATGGACGGGGGGGGGAGAGATGGGGGAGTATTTCGGTCAATGCTATCGCTGAAGAGGGAGGGGTGGATTTATGTGTGTGTGTGGGGGGGGGGGGATCAGCCTCCCACTATCACTGGAGTGGAGGGATTGGTGAGGGTTGCACCTATACTGGGCCTCTAACTATGCTGGAGTATGTTAAGCTGGCTAACTATACTGAAACATCTTAAGCTGGCTAACGGTACTGGGAAACCTGTAGCTGGATTACCTGTACCTGGGCACCTAAGTAAGCTAACCTATACTGGGGCACCTACACTTGGCTACCTATACTGGGGGCACTTATACTCACCATTGGGATACTGATCCCTCATTGTGTGCCTCTGATAGTGACATGTTCCCCGGCAATCAGTGTTGATGACGCCAGGGTCACGCACCGTCATCAACATCTGGTAGCAAACTTTTTTTTGTTTGTGCACTGGATTCAATACAGTAACCTGTGGGGAATTCTGAAGAGGGATGAGCACTGCACGGCGGGTGACACAGGACAGGTAATGTATAAATGCACACATGGGGGGGTTCAATTATATACGGGGGGGGGGGGGGGCAGCAGCGAGGCAGCAGACGTGGCAGACTCAGGACAGTTCCTAAGAGATTACATGCTGAAATCAATCGGGAATCGGCCTGCAGTGTATGGGCAGCTGACAGATCTCTCTCCAATCAGATTCAATCAGAGAGAGATTTGTCTCTCGGTCGAATCTCCCCATCATGGCCACCTGTACATTTGTATTAGCGCAGGTTGAGCTGCTGCACCTCAGAAGTGTAAATGATTGGAGATTTTGGGAAGTAATTTTGATTTTTTAGTTTTGATTTGATTTTCTGTTTTAACCTTCCTGGCGGTAAGCCCGAGCTGAGCTCGGGCTATGCCGCCGGAAGGCACCGCTCAGGCCCCGCTGGGCCGATTTGCATAATTTTTTTTTCACGCAGCTAGCACTTTGCTAGCTGTGTGCAGTGCCCGATCGCCGCCGCTACCCGCCGATCCGCCGCTATCCGTCGCGCCGCAGCCCCCCCCCCCAGACCCCGTGCGCTGCCTGGCCAATCAGTGCCAGGCAGCTCTATGGGGTGGATCGGAATCCCCTATGACGTCACGACGTCGTTGACACCGGTGACGTCATCCCGCCCCGTCGCCATGGCGACGGGGGAAGCCCTCCAGGAGATCCCGTTCTTCGAACGGGATCTCCTGATCGCCGATCGCCGGCGGCGATCGGAGGGGCTGGGGGGATGCCGCTGAGCAGCGGCTATCATGTAGCGAGACTTTGTCTCGCTACATGAAAAAAAAAAAATTTAAAAAAAGATTTGCTGCCCCCTGGCGATTTTTTAGCAAACCGCCAGGAGGGTTAAGCTTTATTATACTCAAAATTTACACTAGACACTTGCTTGACACATTTTTGTAAGTTACAGGAAAAAGGGCTATGGAAATTTGTTGGATCACTTTTTGCACAGAAATCCAGTAGAAACTGAACGCCAGGGAGGATAAGGGCTATTGTGGAGGAGATGCTAGGGCCTGTTGGCCAAGAGGATTTGGAAGTGGAGCAGGTTGTGCTTGGCCAAGCATAACCTGATGATGAGGAGGGGCCCAATCCAGGGGATGCTGGGGTGGAAAAGGAGGTTGTGGGGTCAGAGGAGCTGTTTGGGGAGGAGGACTTTCAAGATGAGGTGCAGGACCGTCCGTACGTGTACGAGTTCTCCAAAGGCAGCTCGGAAGAGGAGGAGGCTCTGGCAGAGAGACTTGAGAGGGTGGGGCAGTGCAAGACTGTGGCCAGGTGCAGGGCCATCAGTAGGCATGGAAGACAGGAGCCACAGCCCGCTGCTTCAGCCACCACCACCAGGGAATCCCCAACCAGAGGGAGACAGGCACCCCCTTCAAGCCGTAGAGCATTGTTCACGTCGCCCATATGGAATTATTTCCATGTCTCCACGTCAGCTATAACATCACAAAATAGCTATGCTGTTGTGATATCCCTGTCCACCTTTTCATCAGAAAATGAAGGCTTATACAGCTGAAGGCGGGGGTGTCAGAATCCGCTCTGCGGGACTTGATTCCCTGGACAGTTTGTTGGTTTCCTATGCAGGTTGCATAGTTCAGTCCAGGGAAAAGAGGCCTTTTTGGCAGTTTACAAGGCTGACTGATTTGCATTCACTTATCTTGCAATCTGCTTGTCTGCTTCCTTTGAAGGTTTTCAGTATAAATGTCACTTCCTCCCAGAATTACTTGCTCATCATAGTTTCTGTTTAGTGAGACTAACCTTAGAGCCTCTGCCTCTTTGTATCTTGTTGCTAATATTCTAGGGTAGTTAATTCTTAGGGAGTGCACTTTGCACTCCTACTAGTGCAGTCAGGTTTGTGTATTATTTGTACTGCCTAGTCTTGTTTTGTCTTGTCCTGTCCTGGCGATGGTACTATCTCCAGCGGTGACTGATAGTGAATCGTTCAGTTCTGTTCCTTGATTGCATTCGCCCTAGCGCTAGAGGCGGTGAATGTGCCTTGTCTGTGTCTTGGAGTATATCCTTGGCAGCAGTTACTCCTTCAGTCTGTTTTGTCTGACTTGTCTGCAGCATTTGATACTGTGGATCATGAAATACTAATCCAGCGACTGAAGAATTACTGTGGCATAAGGGGTACTGTTCTTAGCTGGTTTCAGACCTTCCTATCTGGCAGGACACAGCAAGTATGTCTGGGCACACACTACTCTAATCCAGTGCCACTTCCCTATGGAGTTCCACAGGGTACTGTACTATCACCATTACTCTTTGCAGTCTACATGCTCCCACTGGGCAAAATAATCCAGAACTATGGCCTAGGATACCATTGTTATGCAGATGACACACAACTGTATCTGTCCTTCAAGCCTGGCACCAAAGACCCATCAGCATCCATAAATGCGTGTCTAGTGGATTTACAAAATTGGATGAACACCAGCTGGCTGAGGCTGAACTCTGACAAAACAGAGGTGTTGGTGGTAGGTGGTCCACACATGATGGATAAAGTTCAAAACGCTCACCACCTCAAACTAGCAATTGGGGGAGATACTGTACAGTATAAAGACTCTGTACGAAACCTTGGGGTGATCCTGGATGGAAATCTAAAACTCAAAACAGCAGATATCAGCTGTCATCAAGTCTTCCTTCTTCCATCTAAGAAATATAGCGAAAATCAAACACTTTATCCCAGCTGAAGACCTACCTGCCGTGGTTCATGCATTTGTATCCTCCTGCCTAGACTACTGCAACGCCCTGTTCATCGGATCTACAGAAAAGGTTCTGCGCCCCTTACAGCTAGTACAGAATGCTGCAGCCAGACTCCTAGCCAATGCCCCCCGCAGCTCACACATCACCCCAATACTGCAAACTCTTCACTGGTTGCCAGTAAAATGGAGAATCAATTTTAAGATCTGCCTGCTGACATTCAAGGCTCTACACCACATTGGACCCAAATACATAGCGGATCTATTGAAACTTAATGCCCCTCCACGCACCCTCCGCTCTGCCAACAAGATGAAGCTGATCATTCCCAGGATACACTTAACATTTGGTGTTTGGGCCTTTTCCTACGCAGCCCCTACTCTATGGAACTCACTTCCACAATCAGTACGAGATGCTCCCTCTCTGGACAGCTTTAAAAAAAGGTTAAATACTCACCTCTTTTCCCTAGCCTTTGAGACTGCATAATACAGGGTCACAGCGCTTTGAGCCCCCAGGGAGAAAAGCGCTATATAAATATTATTGTTATTGTTGTCTGGAGTGAACGCTTGCTGTTGTCTGGTGTTAGGCAACCGATTAGCAAGCGTTCTCGCTATTTGTTTGTGTTTGTTTTCCGTGTTCATTTGTTAGTCAGGGTTGGTACGTTTTGTCACTGTTGCGCTTAACGTGCGGTGACCGTGCTATTAACGTGCTTGTCACTGTTGCGCATAACATGCGGTGACCGCATTTAGTTAGTTCATTTGTTATTTTCCTTGGCGTTCGGATTGTGGTTGTTTGCTGTGTTTTCCTTTGCTCATTCATGCTCTGTCTTTTCTCAGTCTTGTATTGCTGATAGCAATCGACTCTCTTGCGATTGGCTTTCTCACTCTGGTCTGTTCGGTTGTGATATGTCTACCGTCGCCGGGTGGCGACTAGATTGGTGGACATTCATACAGTCTGTCTCTGTTCTTGCTCTCTTCTGAGTTGCTACTTTGTCTATATTGCCCAGTGTTGCTTAATTGTGCAATTTCAATCTGGCATCTGTGGCTGTACAGAGGACTTGTTCCTCTGTACTCCACAGCTCCACCTGCTGGTTGGAATTCTCCTCTGCAAATATATACTGGGTACTCTGCTTCTGTGATTGTGGGGATTTCCATCTGCTTCAGCGCACTTGCTGTGCACTGACGGTAGAAAGCGACTCCAGATCATTACAGGGGGTTTGAATGTGAATGAAACAGTGAACAGTACGGTGCAGTAGCATCAAAAGGTGAAGGAGACCCAAGAGACGTATAATGCAGGCCCTTTTCTAGGGCCATGCCACCCCGTGCGGCCGCCTTGAGCGCTGAGAGAGGGGGGGGTGCCGTGATGGAGGGGGGAATCAGCTGTGGGGAGGGTGGCCTGACTTCTCCCTCCCTTCCTCTGAAAGATTTTATTACCCAGCTGGTTAAAGATACTCTCCCCACACTTTCTGGGGCAGAATTGATTATTGAAAGGGCACACAAACTGCCAAAACCATCTCATCTACCAGACACAACCCCTCGTAAAGAGATAGTAAAATTCTTATGTTTCCCTACCAAGGAAAACCTGATGCAAAAAACTGCACAAACATTTAAATCTCATTCACATTTGCTTACCCTCTCTCTCTTACTCTTACTTGCAGCTGGTGATATATCACCTAACCCTGGGCAACAGCCTGCTTCCAGACAAGCATCCCCTGCTGACCTGCTTCATACACTTTACAGCCCTCTGTCCACAAATAATGTAAACATCCATCCTCGCCCCAACCTTACTTCTATCCATGCCACCCACAAACACATGCGCCCCCTACCCTGTGGTCTCTGGAATGCCAGATCCGTCCGCAATAAACTTACAGCGGTCCACGACCTCTTCCTCTCCAAATCCTTCACCATTCTCGCACTCACTGAGACATGGCTCACCCCCTCTGACTCTGCCGCAGAGGCTGCCCTCTCCTACGGGGGGCTTCACCTCAGTCACACCCATATACCAGTCAACAGGCCAGTGGGAGGGGTGGGTCTGCTTTTCTCCCCATCCTGCACATTCCGTGTCCTCACTCCACCTTCCTCCCTCCAATTCACATCATTTGAGGCCCACACTATCCGCCTCTACAATCCCCTCCCAGCCATTGTTGCAATCTTGTACCGCCCTCCGGGCTCCACACGACAAGTTCTCAACAACCTTGCCTCCTGGCTCCCACACATCCTCGCCTCTGACCTCCCCACCATCATCCTCGGGGATTTCAATATCCCCATTGATGAACCCAAGAACTCTGTAGTGACCCGGCTACTCACCATAGCCAACTCACATGGCCTAGTACAACACACCAACGCCCACTGCACGTCACACTCTCGACCTTCTATTCACTAAATCCACCACCATTGCAGAACTCGACATCGCACCATTTCGCACCAGCCCTGGTGCACTACCCATACTCGCAACCTCCAGAGGGAAACGCGTGCCAATGAACGAAAATGGAGGAAAACTCGACTAAACCAGGATTTCCTACAGTACAAGACTAACCTGCTGCAGTTCCACACTGCCCTTGCTCATGCGAAGCAGGAATACTTTACCAAGCTCATCCGTGCACAAGCTTCTAATCGCCGGCGTCTTTTTGGCACCTTCAACTCCCTGCTTAAACCCACCCCCCCACCTTCCATTTCCTCCCTCTCTGCCACAGATTTAGCCACCTACTTCACCAACAAAATAGTCTCCATCCGTCAGGAAATATCCAATCTCCAATCACCTCCCACCCGTTTACAACCAACTCCTCCCCCCCCCCCCCTATTCTCCCCTCACCTCCTTCACTCCTACTACCATTGAGGAAGTCAACCACCTACTGCAGACTTCCCATACCACTACCTCCCCCCTTGACCCTATCCCTTCTGATCTACTTCAGCCTCACTTCACGGATTTGGCCCCAGTCCTCACTACCCTGTTTAACCTCTCCCTATCCACAGGCACCTTCCCTTCAGACTTCAAGCAGGCCACAGTACTGCCCCTGCTCAAGAAACCCTCCCTCGACCCCTCGCTACCCTCCAACTACCGCCCGATCTCCCTCCTCCCCTTTGCCTCAAAACTCCTTGAGAGTCTGGTTCACAAACGCCTGCCCCAGTACCTCAATGCCAACTCACTACTAGACCCACTGCAATCTGGATTTCGGCCTGCCCACTCAACCGAAACGGCTCTCACCAAAGCTGAAGGTAAATACTCCATTCTCCTCCTCCTTGACCTTTCAGCAGCTTTTGATACAGTAGATCATCCCCTACTCCTACAATCCCTCCAGTCCATGGGCATTCACGATCTCGCCCTGACCTGGATTTCATCCTACCTCTCCAACCGCTCCTTCACGACCTCCTTCAATGAGTCCTCGTCCACCCCCAACCACCTCTCAGTGGGAGTCCCCCAAGGCTTGGTCTTTGGCCCCCTACTGTTCTTCCTATACACATCCTCCATTGGCAAGGTTATCTCCTCCATGGGTTTTAACTATCATCTGTATGCAGATGACACCCAAATCTACCTCCACACCCCTGACATATCCACCACTACCATGGACAAGGTCTCCTCCTGCTTACCTGCCATCTCCTCCTGGATGTCCGCTAGGTTCCTGAAACTAATGCTGTAGAAAGTAGAAATATGGAAAACGCTGGCACTGCAGTTAGTGGACTCCTGTTTGGGTGGGAGGGGAGATGGCTTAATCCACACAGTCAGGTACGGATGGATGAATCCCCAGCGTGCTCAGGCGGCAGTGTGTCTGTATCAGCAAGGAAGGAAGAAAAGCGCCGGCACTGCTGTCATTCACAATTTATTTGCTCCTTCAACATGTAAAAACATGCATGCATAAAAACAAACATGGTAAGAACACGTACCCTGAAGTGGATAGTTGTGGCGTGGTGGTGGGTGCAGAGGGAAAGAGAGCCTGACGGCCGTTTCGCGCTATGCGCTTCTACGGAGGCTGCAAGGGAGGTAATGGGACAAGCGGCCTAAATACATTTACTAGGCGGCGTGCGGCGTCCTGCCGCTCCAAGCCCCGCCTCTCTATCATCATAGATCACTCTGTATAGGCTGCTTGAATCACGGAAGCAGCCTGGGGCGAGTGACGTCAGGTACATCCTGGCAATGGAGGCCTGTAAGGGGAACACTTGTATTAGGTTTCCCAGGCGGCGTTTGCAGCTGCAGGCCACTTCGTCGACAGGATGGTTTTGCTGCCATCTTGTGGCGTGCTAGTGTATGCAGCTGAAAAATGTCAATGGTGAAGGAGTAGTGTAAAACACTGTGGTATAATTCAGTAATTAAAAAAGGGGGCACTACATGGTATGCATGTGTTAACAATTAATCTGTGCATGAATTTTTTACTCAACATCTACCCTTTATAAAGTGCAATAAGTGGTTCTTATGACTAACTATGATATATTGAGGAACCATGGCGTAAATACGCATCCTTCACGAGTGACTATTGTGTAAACCTGAAGTGATGATAAAAAAGTTTAAAAACAACCCAAACTGGAACGGCAGCCTGGAGGGAGGGAGAAATCCCATTAGTGTGTGGACTATCTACCTCTGAGGTGGCCTGCATATATATATATATATATATATATATATATATATATATATATATATATATATATATATATATATATATATATATATAATATGTAAGGGGCAGGAAATGACCAGGTCATGTCAGGGATAGGCGACATATTACAGACCCCCCCCCCCCCCAAGATACAGTACATGTTGCATTCATGTGTTGGAAAAATTACACTACAGGCAATAGTACATGAGAGCAATTAACCCCCAAATCTCAAATCTGCGGGTCCAAAAAACACGAAAGGTCAGTGTGATCGTTCATGCCAAGAGGGCCCATCGCATCGGATCTAAGTATCATCCATGCCTCTTCTCTCTTTAGGACCTTCTCCCTGTTGCCTCCACGTCTTGGGGACAACACATGCATCAATCCTGCAAAAGTCAGTTTTGTAAGGGTCTCCTTGGTGGGCTTCCCTGATGTGGGTAATGACCCGAGTGGAGCCCTTGCCTGATTCAATGGAATGGAAGTGTTCACGGAATCTCCTTGTAAGTGGCCTTGTGGTCTCCCCTATATAAAATCTGCCACAGGGGCACCACAACGCATACACTACAAACGACGTTTGGCATGTAATGAATTCCCGCGTAAAGTGCGAAGAGGGACCCACTTGGAGCCGAGAGCCGGTGGCCATAAATTCACACGACACGCATCTACCACACCGGTGGTTTCCCTGTGGCAAATGGTCGCTCAACCAGTTACCAGTTCCTGAAACTAAATCTAGACAAAACGGAATTCATGATCTTCCCACCCCGATCATCCCTGGACCTCCCAGATGTGCAGGTCACTGTTAACCACAATACCATTCGCCCTACTTCTCAAGCCCGCTGTCACCCTGGATTCTGCACTCTCCTTCACTCCCCACTTCCAAAACCTCACAAAGTCCTGCAACTTCCACCTTCGTAACATCTGTAATGCTGAATACACACGGTGCGTTCGCGCACTCGATTTCCCGCTCGATTCCCGTCGATTCGTTTATTTCCAACATGTCCGATTTGGATTTTTACTTTGCATGCGAATCGACCTAACGATCCATCGAAATCCAAATCGGACATGTTGGAAATAAACTAATCGACGGGAATCAAGCGGGAAATCGAGTGCGTGAACGCACCGTGTGTATTCAGCATAAGATTCACCCTTTCCTGACCTCTGCCACCACCAAACTCCTCATCTATGCCCTCATAATTTCCCGCCTCAACTACTGCAATGCCCTTCTGTCTGGTCTCTCTATGACCCGAACAGCCCCGCTGCAGTCCATCATGAATGCAGGAGCCAGAATTATCCACTCCTCCCAACGCTCCACCAGGGCAGCTCCTCTCTGTGAATCCCTCCACTGGCTTCCTATCCAGTCCAGTATCAGATTCATGATACAAGAGTCTGACCTACAAATCCGTCCACAAAACCTGTCCAACCTACATTTCTGATCTTACTCACAGATACACACCAAGCCGCTCACTCCGCTCCTCCAATGAACTTCGCCTGACCGTCCCCCGCATCCCATGCACGCCTCCAGGACTTCTCAAGAGCCGCTCCAACACTATGGAACTCCTTACCTCCACCCATTAGGGCAGCCCCCTCCTTCAACACCTTCAAGAAGGCCCTCAAAACTCACCCTTTCACTCTGGCCTACTACCCCTCACAATTGCTCTAAACCCACAGCTGAACTCTGGTCCCCTACCTCTCGTGTCCCTACCTCTCCCTCTAGATTGTAAGCATTTGGGCAGGGTCTTCCTCCTTTTGTGTCCTACCTGATCATGCACCTCCATTACTGTAAACCCATGCTATGCATTTGAGTGAACCTAACTTGCCTAATCTCCATGCTCCCATCCAAAGACTGACTAAGCATTACCTTGTACTCATAGTGTGTTGCATGATCTGGTCTTTCTTGTATTCCTGTATTGTCATATTGCTGTATGTGACCCCTAAATATTGTCTGTAACCTAAATTAATGTCCAGCGCTGCGTAATATGTTGGCGCTTCATAAATACAATAAATAATAATAATAAAGCTATACCTAAAAAAAACATGAAAACCTTCCTGAGTCATACAAAAACATCCAGCTCTTCTCAGATCTCTCACAGGCAACTTTGCTGAAACGGAAATCTCTCTCTCCTCTAACTGCTTGCCTCAGAGATAACAACATATTATACAGATGGGGCTTCCCCACTAAATTGATTATCACCAAAGCAGGAAAGATTTCAGCTATATCTTCCTTAGAAGACGGCATACGCCTCCTGAAATCCTGGGGCCTCCACCCACAGGCTTACATTCAGAACAAACGTCAACCCGCGACTACGACCAAAATCGCTATCGCTGGGCAATCTGCTACCTAATATGGGAAGTATGATGTGATTGGCTAACTTATCTTGACATGATCTGGCTTACTGATCCTAGATTATGACCTCAATTCACTAAGGTTTAACAAACACTTTACAGAACATTTGATAATTTACCTCATGGGCAAAATCTAATTTTGAATTCACTTACAGTAGGTTTTATATATTCATCTAATGTTTTATCGATAAAACATTAAATAAATATGTAACACCTTAGTGAAATCAAAATTAGATTTTACCCATGAGGTAAACTATCAAACGTTCGGTAAAGTGTTTGATAAACCTTAGTGAATTGAGGCCAATGTCTTCCTTATCCCAGCTCAAGGCCTGAAATACTCTACAATGTGTTTATTTTCTGGTTACACGTTGGATTTTAATAATCTCTTTTCACCCAGACCAAGCTATTACTCGGATGAGACTCGTCTTCCTCCCCCTTCTCTCCCAAAATGGTATACTCACCAAGCTCAGCATTATATGGTACTTTAGTCTGCGAATTTATCGCTTCCATCATCCTTGGAAATGGCGTTAAAAATCGCTTCAATTAATGCCAAAGGGCTTAACTCCCCCTTTAAGAGGAAAATGTTATGGAAAGAAGCTTTGTCACAAAAAGAGGACATTTTATTCACTCAAGAGACTCATTTCAAGAAGGATCACCTACCTAAGTATTCCCATCCTGCTTTCCCTACAATTCTGCACAGCTCATTTAAAAAAAAAAGAGAGGTGTCCTGATAGCCTTTCATTCTACTAACACGGTGACCATACATAGTACAATTGAAGATGACCAAGGTAGATTCCTGATAGTAGTATGCTCAGTGAATAATGTTAAAGAATCCTTAGTTCATCTACGCCTACGGTATATGCCCCCGAACTCCAACCAGACATTCTTCATTGTCTGTCTGCTAAGAAAGATCAAATCCCTACAACTAACTAACTTAATCATTGGCGGAGACTTCAATCATTGTTCGAACCCCAAGCTGGACTCTACCAACAAGAAAACAGCCACTACCTCTAATGCTGGGCATACACGGCTCGATGCAGGCTTATCAATCGAGCCACTGATGGCTCGATTGATAATATCTGATGTGTCCGATGACCGCGGGGATCGATTACATGCTCGATACCCGTGGGCGGACAATAGCGGCAAATTGAGCGGAAGATAAGAAACGCCGGCGGGGACAAGCGGGAATCGATACGGGCGCATGCGCGGACGAGCGGGGACGCGGCAGGAGTCGATCCGGCGGCTAATCGGCTGCTGGGTCGACCCGTGTATGCCCAGCATAAGATGCAATAAATTCTTTTCAACGAGGACTTATATGACGTCTGGAGAACACAACACAGTGAGGAGAAGGATTATACCTTCTTTTCACTGGTTCACAACTCCTACTCCAGGATTGACTGGTTCTTAACAGACAGGAAGCTACTCCAATCTATTACAAAATCTGACATAGGCTCAATTACTTGGAGTGACCACGCTCCCATATCTGTAACCATAAATAGTCCCAGCCCTTCTCAACTGTGGAGACTAAATAATTCCTTACTTACAGAGAAACTCCAACCTAGAATTGAACTTTATCCCAATCAGTAGCTGATACCCCCTTTTACATGAGAAATATAATGCTTTTCACAAACAGACCATCAGGGGGCGCTGTATGACTGATTTTGTGCTGAAACCCCTCCCACAAGAAGCTCTGAGTACCGCGGTACTTTTGCCAGTTTGTTACAATGTAACAAGGTTCACAGACAGGAAATAGCTGTTTACAGCTGTCTCTAACAGCCAAAACAGCTAGGAGCAGCTACATAACCTGCCCACAGTAAAAATGTCACCATGTAATAAATGTCAGAATGTAAATCGGGGAGAGGAAAGATTTTACAATGAGCAAACACTGACTAAATCATTTATACATAATAATGGTAAAAAATTAAGCACTTTTTTTACTACATTTATTTTCACTGGAGTTCCTCTTTATGAAAGATACTAGGGATGGGACGACGAATCCGGCGAATCCACGAATCCCTCGAATATTAGGAAATATTCGAGATTCGTGGACTCGAATCCCGACGCTGCATCGCCGCGCATCCGCCGCTTCCCCCGCTCGCAAGTGTCCTCCTCCCGCTCCCCGCAGCCTCCTCCGCTCGCCCGCCGCATAAATAAGAAGCAGCAGCCTCTCTCACCTCCAGCGTGGAGCCCGGACTCCGGAGCGGCAGACCTTCTGCAGACTTCCTTATTCCCCCTAGTGACTGGCTCTTACTACGTCATCAGTAAGAGCCGGTCAGGCGGCCACTAGGGGGAACTAGGAAGTGAAGTCTGCTGCACTGCACTCCACGCTGGAGGTGAGAGGCTGCTTCTGCTTATTTATGCAGGGGGGGCGAGCGGAGGAGGCTGCGGGGAGTGGGAGGAGGAGGATATGACCCAGCTACCTACTGCAATGTAGGTAAGGTAGCCCACCCAGCCTGCTAACTACACTGATCCCCCCAGCCTGCTACCTACACTGAGCCCCCCAGCCTGCTACCTATACTGAGCCCCCCAGCCTGCTACCTATACTGATCCCCTCAGCCTGTTACCTACACTGAGCCCCCCAGCCTGCTACCTATACTGAGCCCCCCAGCCTGCTACCTATACTGAGCCCCCAGCCTGCTACCTATACTGATCCCCCCTGCCTGTTACCTACACTGAGCCCCCCAGCCTGCTACCTATACTGAGCCCCCCAGCCTGCTACCTATACTGAGCCCCCCAGCCTGCTACCTATACTGATCCCCCCATAGCCTGCTACCTATACTGATCCCCCCATAGCCTGCTATCTATACTGATCCCCCCAGCCTGCTACCTATACTGAGCCCCCCAGCCTGCTACCTATACTTAGCCCCCCAGCCTGCTACCTATACTGAGCCCCCCAGCCTGCTACCTATACTGAGCCCCCATAGCCTGCTACCTATACTGAGCTCCCCATAGCCTGCTACCTATACTGAGCCCCCCAGCCTGCTACCTATACTGATCCCCCCTGCCTGTTACCTACACTGAGCCCCCCAGCCTGCTACCTATACTGAGCCCCCCAGCCTGCTACCTATACTGAGCCCCCCAGCCTGCTACCTATACTGATCCCCCCATAGCCTGCTACCTATACTGATCCCCCCATAGCCTGCTACCTATACTGATCCCCCCAGCCTGCTACCTATACTGAGCCCCCCAGCCTGCTACCTATACTTAGCCCCCCAGCCTGCTACCTATACTGAGCCCCCCAGCCTGCTACCTATACTGAGCCCCCATAGCCTGCTACCTATACTGAGCTCCCCATAGCCTGCTACCTATACTGAGCCCCCCATAGCCTGCTACCTATACTGAGCCCCCCATAGCCTGCTACCTATACTGATCTCCCCATAGCCTGCTACCTATACTGGATCCCCCATAGCCTGCTACCTATACTGAAGCCCCCCATAGCGTGCTACCTATACTGAAGCCCCCCATAGCCTGCTACCTATACTGAAGCCCCCCATAGCCTGCTACCTATACTGAAGCCCCCCATACCCTGCTGCCTATACTGAAGCCCCCTATACCCTGCTGCCTATACTGAAGCCCCCCATACCCTGCTGCCTATACTGAAGGCCCCTATACCCTGCTGCCTATACTGAAGGCCCCTATACCCTGCTGCTTATACTGAAGGCCCCTATACCCTGCTGCCTATACTGAAGGCCCCTATACCCTGCTGCCTATACTGAAGGCCCCTATACCCTGCTGCCTATACTGAAGGCCCCTATACCCTGCTGCCTATACTGAAGGCCCCTATACCCTGCTGCCTATACTGAAGGCCCCTATACCCTGCTGCCTATACTGAAGGCCACTATACCCTGCTGCCTATACTGAAGACCACTATACCCTGCTGCCTATAATGAAGGCCACTATACCCTGAAACCTATACTGAATGCCCCTATACCTTGCAACCTATAGTGAAGGCCCCTATACCTTGCTAGCTATACTGAAGACACCTTTACCTAGCTACCTATACTGCGGGCACTTATGCCTGGGTACCTATACTGCGGGCAACTATACCATAGATCGCACAATTCTTATGTGCAGGATTCATTAGATTCGGGATTCGAAAGGTTCAAGATATTCGAGATCCTTTTTAGATTCGGATCCGGATTCGGATTCGAAGAAATTGTGGATTCGTCCCATCCCTAAAAGATACCAATGTTTCTTATTTATCTGACAACCTAAAATCTTTTTTGAAACTAATGAGGATGGGTCAGTTGGAGAGACCACTGTGTGGGCGACACATAAGGCCTTTGTAAGAGGTCTACTAATTCAAATAGGAGTCAGGGAAAAAATGCAGAAAACAGACAAAATAAACAAAGTCCTATCTCAGATCAAATCCCTAGAGACCATTCATAAATCTAAACACTCCCACAATACATTACATAGTTACATAGTTACATAGTTATTTTGGTTGAAAAAAGACATACGTCCATCGAGTTCAACCAGTATAAAGTACAACACCAGCCTGCTCCCTCACATATCCCTGTTGATCCAGAGGAAGGCGAAAAAACCCTTACAAGGCATGGTCCAATTAGCCCCTAAAGGGAAAAATTCCTTCCCGACCCCAGATGGCAATCAGATAAAATCCCTGGATCAACATCATTAGGCATTACCTAGTAATTGTAGCCATGGATGTCTTTCAACGCAAGGAAAGCATCTAAGCCCCCTTTAAATGCAGGTATAGAGTTTGCCATAACGACTTCCTGTGGCAATGCATTCCACATCTTAATCACTCTTACTGTAAAGAACCCTTTCCTAAATAAATGGCTAAAACGTTTTTCCTCCATGCGCAGATCATGTCCTCTAGTCCTTTGAGAAGGCCTAGGGACAAAAAGCTCATCCGCCAAGGTATTATATTGCCCTCTGATGTATTTATACATGTTAATTAGATCCCCTCTAAGGCGTCTTTTCTCTAGACTAAATAAACCCAGTTTATCTAACCTTTCTTGATAAGTGAGACCTTCCATCCCACGCATCAATTTTGTTGCTCGTCTCTGCACCTGCTCTAAAACTGCAATATCTTTTTTGTAATGTGGTGCCCAGAACTGAATTCCATATTCCAGATGTGGCCTTACTAGAGAGTTAAACAGGGGCAATATTATGCTAGCATCTCGAGTTTTTATTTCCCTTTTAATGCATCCCAAAATTTTGTTAGCTTTAGCTGCAGCTGCTTGGCATTGAGTACGATTATTTAACTTGTTGTCAATGAGTACTCCTAAGTCCTTCTCCAAGTTTGATGTCCCCAACTGTATCCCATTTATTTTGTATGGTGCTAGACCATTAGTACGTCCAAAATGCATGACCTTACATTTGTCAACATTGAATTTCATCTGCCATGTATGTGCCCATATAGCCATCCTATCCAGATCCTGTTGCAATATGACACTATCTTCCTGAGAGTTAATGATTCTGCACAATTTTGTATCATCTGCAAAAATAGCAACATTGCTCACTACTGCATCTACTAGGTCATTAATAAATAAATTGAAGAGCACTGGACCCAGAACAGACCCCTGTGGGACCCCACTGCTAACAGTCTCCCATTTTGAGTATGATCCATTGACCACAACTCTTTGTTTTCTGTCCATTAGCCAGTTCCCTATCCATGAACACAGACTCTTCCCCAGCCCTTGCATCCTCAACTTTTGCACCAGACTTTTGTGGGGAACAGTGTTGAAGGCCTTTGCAAAGTCCAAGTATATCACATCTACAGCATTCCCAATATCCATATTAGCATTCACTACCTCATAAAAGCTGAGCATGTTAGTCAAACAGGACCTGTCTTTAGTAAACCCATGTTGATGCTGAGAAATAAGATTATTTTCTACTATGAAGTCATGTATAGTATCTCTTAGTAACCCCTCAAATAGTTTGCATACAACTGATGTTAAACTTACAGGTCTATAATTTCCTGGATCAGATTTTTTGCCCTTCTTAAATAATGGGAAAACGTGGGCTGTACGCCAATCCACTGGGACTCTGCCAGTTGCAAGAGAGTCACAAAAGATAAGATAAAGGGGTTTATCTATAACTGAACTTAATTCCCTTAGGACCCGAGGATGCATGCCATCCGGGCCAGGTGCCTTGTCTATTTTTAATTTATTTAGTCTTGCCTTCACTTCTTCCTGCGTTAAGTATTTAATATTACAGTTAGAAGATTGAGACTCTTCCGCCTCTGTAGTTTGCAACAGTGCTGTTTCTTTTGTGAAGACAGAAGCAAAGAAAGCATTTAATAACTCTGCCTTACCTTGGTCATCCACCATTGAGTTCCCATCCTCATCCTTTAGGAGTCCTATACAGTCAACCTTTCTTTTTTTAGAGTTAATGTACTTGTAAAACTTTTTTGGGTTAGATTTGATATCCTTAGCGATTTGTTTTTCAGCTTCAATCTTTGCCTGCCTAATTTCTTTTTTACAATTTTTATTGCACTCCTTATAATTGCTTAGTGCAGCCTCGGTCCCCTCCTGTTTTAAGACCTTATAGGCATTCTTTTTCCTCTTCATTTTATCTTTAACCTTTCTATTCATCCATAGAGGCCTTTTTTTATTCCTAGACATTTTGTTTCCATATGGGATATACATACTACAGTATTGATTGAGTATAAGTTTAAAAGCTTGCCATTTCCCTTCAGTGTCTTCCCCTTGTAGTACATTATCCCAGTTCACCAAACTTAGTGCCTGCCTAATTTGAGTGAACTTTGCTTTTCTAAAGTTCATAGTTTTAGTGGTCCCGCTGCCCCTTGGCCTATCAGTCACCAGCTCAAATGTTATCATGTTGTGATCACTATTTCCCAAATGTTCTTGAACCTGCACATTTGATACATTATCTGGTCTATTAGAAATGATCAGATCCAGTAACGCATTCCCCCTAGTTGGTTCAGTTGGTTGGTTCAGAACTTTTCCATCTCAGACAAGAGTTGGTACTTCTACTTGTAGCGGAGTATGAATTTCAACTCACACGTCTTAAACGCTCTCACTATTAACAAAGCAATAGAGCCAGCCCATTGCTAGCTAAACTAATAAAACACAGGCATTTAGGGACTATTATAGTTCCTTATACAACCTAAAATTAGACAAAGATACCCCTCAACCAACAGTAACTGGCATAAATTAATACCTACACCGGATACAATTACCATCCCTAAATCAGGAACAATTCTTATCTTTGAATAAACCCATTGAATTATCTGAAGTAATTTCTGCCATATCGAAATCAAAATCAAACAAAGCACCTGGTCTTGATTGGTTTTCAAATGAGTATTTAAAAAGCTTCGGACATATTTTTGCACCAAAAATGATCTCATTATATAATAAGACTGAGAGATTCCACCAGAATTCACACGCGCCACAATTACAGTCCTTCCCAAAGAAGGTAAAGACACAAACGACTCCCTCCAACTTCAGACCCATCTCTCTTTTGAATTGTGACTTGAAATTGTATGCAAAATTGTTAGCAAACAGATTATTTGATCTACTGCCATTACTACTCTCGGTTGATCAAGTAGGTTTCACAAAGGGGAGACAGGCCGCTGACGGTACCCGGAAAGTAATTAATCTGCTACATCATGCTAACACTGTTTGGGGGCCTTCTCTGCTTCTAGCTTTGGATGCGGGGAAGGCCTTCGACAGATTCCATTGGGGATTTCTCAATTAAGTACTGTTAAAGTTTGGTATTCAAGGTAATTTTCATAAAGCCATAATGGCATTATACAAAAATCCCTCTGCCAGGGTGAATGTGTCTGGGTTTTTGTCTGAAAATGTTGAGATCTCAAATGGAACCAGGCAGGGTATGCCCCCTCTGTCCATTAATCTTTGTGTTGATAATATAAACACTGGCGGAATCAATATGATCCAACCCCAATATACAAGGCCTTATGATTCAGGACAGGTCATTCCCCATTAATTTATTTGCGGATGACGTCCTCCTGACCTTATCCGACCCACTCAATTCACTATATCATGTGTATCAAGCACTGACAACTAGAGATGTCCCGAACGGTTCGCCGGCGAACGGTTCCAAGCGCACATTAGGTGGTTTGCGTTCCCCGGCGAAGAGAAACTTTTGCGGAAGTTCGATTCGCCCCATAATGCTCCATTGAGCAGAACTTTGACCCTCTACATCACAGTCAGCAGGCACATTGTCGCCAATCAAACTACACTCATTCCTGGAGCCCCACCCCCTTATAAAAGGCAAGGTTCTCCTGTCGTTTTACTCAGTCGTCTGCCTACAGTAATTAGTTAAGGGACAGCAGCTGACAGACTCTGCTAGGGAGAGTTTAGTTAGGCTCTTGTAACCTTGTTCCTAACTGATTGTTATTCCTTATATTACCCTCCTCCCTCACTCACTCCCTCCCTTAACTCCCTCCTCCCGGAGGGAGGAGGGTCTCGTCTTCCAGGGAATTGTAGTATTTCAAAAGCCAGCTTACATACCGTGGCTGGGAATAGAACCCAGGTCTGAGTGTGTGGTAGATAGCTCACTTAACCACTATTCCACCACCAACACTACATGCTGAAGCCAGCCTAGCATGTACCATTATGATCAATCCAAGAGAAAAATTAGCTTGCTTAAGGATTTGTAACATGTCAAAAGCCAACTCACATTGGCTGGGAATAGAACCCAGGCCTACCACTCTGTAGGCTGCTATCCTAACCATTATGCCACCAATGCAACACACTACAATATTACATGCTGAAGCCAGCCTAGCATGTACCATTGTGATATACCCAAGAGAAAAATGAGCTCTCTCTCTAGAATTTTCAGCTTAAAACCATCAACGGATACCGGCAGAATTTAGTGTTGGTGGTGGTATAGTGGTTAATTGAGTTACCTACCACACACTCAGACTTGGGTTCTATTCCCATCCCAGCCACAGTATGTAAGCTGGCTTTTGAAATAATACAATTCCCTGGAAGATGAGACCCTCAGGAGAAAGGGAGGAGGAAGAAAGAGAGGGATTCCTGGTGTCATAAAGCAGTGTAGGCCTGCAATTGAACATTCAATGAGATTTCTGACCTTAAAACACTGCTTTGTATTAAATCCAGATTTTTTTCTGGGACTTTTGATGTATATTTCACTCAACCATGTCTTCCTCCAGGTACCCCCCCCCCCCCCCCCCCCTTGAAACATCTTTTCTATCATTTTTGCAGTCAGCAGAAATTTTTCAAAATTTTTAAGTTCGCCTCCCCATTGAAGTCTATTGCGGTTTGCAAAAGTTCGCACAAACCGAACCTTCCGTGAAAGTTCACGAACGGGGTTTGCGAACCGTAAATCGGAGGTTCACGACATCTCTACTGACAACATTCTCTAAAGTATCCTATTACAAAGCAAACGAGAACAAATCTTTACTGAGGGGCATTAATATCTCTCCACTTCTAAAGAAATCAATTTCGACTAAATTTCCCTTTCCATGGGTAAAGGAGTCTATCCCTTACTTAGGAATAAGAATCCCTCCTCATCATAAAGATTTGTACAAAACAAACTTTTTTCCCCTATCTAAAATACAAACTGTAACGATTGTGGAACTTTCTCCGTGATCAGCACACAACGCATGCGCTGATACGGCGGAAATCCTCCACAAGCGTATAATTGCAGGAACCCAGCAAAAGGTGCTACGGGAGGGAAATTCCTGTCGGCAGATGGCGCTGAGGAGTGCAGAGAAACCAATCCTCTGTACCTCCACAAATGCCAGACAGGAATTGTACGAAGCGCAGAATGCAATCGCAAGGGAAGCGAATGAGAATGAGCAAAGGGACAGGTTGTATGTGTGTGCGCCAATCTAGTCGCCACCCCGCGACAGCGCACACACAACAGCAGATACGAAACAGAAACGCAACCGCAAGAATGGCGATTGCCAAAAGTGACACAAGGCAGATCAGAACAGAATACGAGGATAGCAAAGGCACAGCAAATCATACAATGAGGAGATACGGAAAATAACAAACGCTAACTGAACGCGAACACCGCACTCATTCACAAAAGTGCACGCATTCAAGCGCGGTCTCCATGTGATAAGCACAATAGAGACAAGCACGCCTAACTAACCATCGACAGACAAACATGTAACAGAGGACGCGAGCGCTTGCTTAACGGTTACCTCACCGAGCCTCCAGCAAGCGTTCGTAGCAGACAAGACAGACACACAAAAACAGGGACAAGCGAGAGATAGGATCCACAGCACTAGCGAAAGTGGCTAGCGCGATCCAGGAAGACAGAACAGAAGGATCCACAGTACTAGCGCAGGATGCTAATGCAATCCAGGTACAGAGTAGCAGAACAGAAGGATCCACAGCACTAGCGCTAGGCGAGTGCGATCCAGGCAGACAGAGTAGCAGAACAGAAGGATCCACAGCACTAGCGCAGGATGCTAGTGCGATCCAGGAAGGCAGAACAGAAGGATCCACAGCACTAGCGGAAAGTGGCTAGCACGATCCAAGGAGACAAAACAGAAGGATCCACAGCGCTAGCGCAAGATGCTAGTGCGATCCAAGTGAGACAGATCAGAAGAGATAGCTGGTAGCAACCGCTGCACCAGCTTTACTCCAAGAACAGAGATCAGAACGATTTCCTGTCGACCACCGCTGGGACAGGACAATCGCAACAGAACAAACAAAACAGATAAGCAATCCTAACTGCACTAGGAGAACCTGCCTAGCGCAGTTTCAGAAATTACTCTAAGCTGATCTTCAAACAAAGAGTAAGGCTGACACTCCTCCAGGAGTGTTTTACAGGAAGGAATCCTTATGACCAGCCAAGCATTGTGGGAAACACATAGTACTTATAGTGCACGCCTCCAATGAATGTGGCCAGGCAATTTGCATGACAACGTATGCAAATTCCTCAGCAAACACAAGCTGCAAAACTGACAGAAGCTCTCCTTTCCAGGGTCCTGCAGCCTGCAAACCTAAACAATGGTCAAAAAGTTGCCTCCCTGCACAGGCAGCTGAGCAGATCATTACGCAAACCTCATGCCTGGGAAAATTTGAGTTTTCCCTTCTAGGGAAAATTGCAGCATATAAAATGATGGTCCTCCCCAAGATTTTATATTTCTTCCGCACAATTCCAATAGATCTCCCACATCATTTCTTTCAGCAAATGAATGAGAACATATTTACCTTCTTGTGGAAAAGCAAAAGACATAGGCCTCAATTCACTAAGATCATGCTAGAGATAATAAGGCAAGAGAAAATTTACCTCCACACGTGAGAGAGTTATCTTACCTCTTCATTCCTTAAGTTACCTCTCCTGTAGTTAATTAGCAGAACAGAAGGATCCACAGCACTAGCGCTAGGCGAGTGCGATCCAGGCAGACAGAGTAGCAGAACAGAAGGATCCACAGCACTAGCGCAGGATGCTAGTGCGATCCAGGAAGGCAGAACAGAAGGATCCACAGCACTAGCGGAAAGTGGCTAGCACGATCCAAGGAGACAAAACAGAAGGATCCACAGCGCTAGCGCAAGATGCTAGTGCGATCCAAGTGAGACAGATCAGAAGAGATAGCTGGTAGCAACCGCTGCAATTTACCTCCTCTGTAGTTATTTTCACACGCAGTTAATTAACAGCCTGTCTTTAACTCTGGAGTTATTTTAAGGATTGGAGAGTTAATTTAAAGACAGAAGAGTTAACTTTAGGCTTGCCTGAGGTAAAATGTTTCCTGAATACTACATGCCTTATCACCATGGTAACAACTCTAGAAGAGTTATTCAAGACAGGAGATAAGTTTAGTGAATTGAGGCCATTGACTTTCATTAAATAACTTACAGACCCCCTTTAAACAAGGAGGCTTTGGTCTTCCCAACCTCACCTTATACCATCAGTCGAGCATATTAGACATGACAAGACACTGGTGGTCAGATTGGTCAGACAAAACTTGGGTCCAATTAGAGGCCTTAAACTGACCCTATGCAAATACCAAGAATTTCTTGTCTTCACACTTACTAGGCAACCCACCTAAAACTCCACAACATCCAACCATTACTGCCACCTCCAAAGCATGTAGCAAATTTATCTCTTTTATACAACCAAGGACCTCTACTATTCTTCCTCAAATATCATTTGCTACAATTCCGTTGTTAATACCAAATTTTGACTATACTAAATGGACTGCTGCAGGTATTCAATATTTCAACAAATTATTGAATGGAGATTCTCTTATTTCCTTCCAAGATTTAGTACTTAAATTTCCAAGTCTGAGTAACCAGACATTCCAGTACTACCACATAAAACACTGGTTTTCTCATACACGAGACAAATTTCAGAAACTCCCCCATCATATCCATATAGCTTAAGAATAACTCCAATCCCCGAGGTGGAATCTCAGTTTGGTATCAATATCTATCCTGTACCCAAAAATCACAGTTAGAAAAATACATCAAATTTTGGAGAGAAGAATTACGAGAGCAGTGGTCATTACAACAATTTATACATGCAGATTCTCTACTTAGAAAACATTCCAGATGCATCTCTCACGCCGAAACAAGAAGAAACATTTTTCAAAAATGGTATCTCCTTCCTCGGCACAACTGCTCAGGGAAAGAGGTTATGGGTAGTGATGGGCGAACATCCAGATGTTCGGGGTGGTTCGGCCGAACATGCTCCCGATGTTCGGCATGTTCGGGCCGAACCCCGAACCCAACCCGAACATGTCCCTTTGGGGCACCTATAGGGTCCCAGCATAAAGGGAGAGCATGCCCCGAGCGTGGGGGGGGGGGTCGGAAATGCCCCCCACCCCTCCCCGCTAAGCTCTCCCTTTTGCCGGTACCCTATAACGTTAAATTTAAGCCCCCCAAAAGTACCTGAGGAGGAGGGCAGGAAGCGGGCAGCCGGAGATGCTAGGCACTAGTACCATCTGGTACTTCCGCCCTCTCTTGACGCACTTCCTGTTTACATTTGAAGTCGCGTCAAGAGAGCGCAGAAGTACCGCGATGACACGAACGAGGGTACGTGTCATCTACATGATGACACGTACCCTCGTACGCATCATCGTGGTACTTCTGCGCTCTCTTGACGTGACTTCAAATGTAAACAGGAAGTGCGTCAAGAGAGGGCGGAAGTACCAGATGGTACTAGCGCCTAGCATCTCCGGCTGCCCGCTTCCTGCCCTCCTCCTCAGGTACTTTTGGGGGGGGGGGTAGGCTTAAATTTAATGTTATAGGGTACCGGCAAAAGGGAGAGCTTAGCGGGGAGGTGTGGGGGGCATTTCCGACCCCGCCCCTCCGTGCTCGGGGCATGCTCTCCCTTTATGCTGCGACCCTATAGGGGGCTATGTTAGGCCGGACACGGCTGTGTTCGGCCGAACAAAGAAGGCACGTTCGGGTTCGGGCAGCGTGGCCGAGCACCCTCCCGAACACCATGAGGTGTTCGGGGGGGTGCCGAACCGAACCCGAACAGGCCAAAATCCGGGCGAACCCGAACAGTGGCGAACACTGTTCGCCCATCACTAGTTATGGGCATAGAACTTTACGTCGAGCGTATAACCGTGCTCTGCATGAAGATAGAAATCAGTTGCTCCGCCCCCGTGCTCGTGCCCTTGTGTCTGGTGGTGGTGCTTGTATCATTACCATGTATAATGCACAATGTTCTGAAATAAGGAAGGCACTCGATAGATGTTGGCATTTCCTTCAGATAGATGAGAACATTAGGAAGATTGTGGGGCCACGTCCCTTGCTGACTGCACGAAGAGCAAAAAATTTACGTGATCACTTGGTAAAGTCAGAATTACCGAAATTACAGTCGGGGACATGGTTTGATAGAATTCCGTCTCCAATTGGAATGTTTTCATGTGGTAACTATAAGGGTTGCAGATATGTTCTGAAAACAAGAACTTTTGAGTCACAGGACGGATTAAGACAATATAGGATACAATCGTTTTACAACTGCAACACAACTTGGATTGTTTATTTACTCATGTGTCCATGAAAAAAGTACTATGTAGGAACTACTCGTGCCTTTAAGGTGCGCATACTGTAACACGTGTGTGATATTATCAGCGGGGAACGCAGATCCTCAGTTGCGGAACACTTCCAGGAGGATCACAGGGGATCAACGGTGGGTTTACGTGGATTAGTGATTGATAGTCTCTCTCCCTCGTTTCGTAATACACGCACGGTAAAAATGCCCTTACAGAAAGAGGCCATGTGGATGCACCGACTGGGATCTGTGTTCCCCGCGGGTTTAAATATAGACTTCTCCTTAAGGTGTTTTCTTTGAAGTTGTGGGTGGTTGTATGGGTTGTTCAGAAATTATAATACAATCCTTACACTACGGTTCTCCCCCCTGTCTTTTATAATAATACATATGTTTCTCCCCCCCTCTCTCTCTCCTCCCCCCTCTCTCTTTTCCCCCTTCCCCCCTCCTCCCCTCCTTTTTTACCCCCCCCCCTTCTTTCCTAGCCACCCCCCCCCCTTTTTTTAAGTAATGTTTTTTAAGTATTGCTTTTGATTTGATCTCTAGTGTTCTGGTTTGATCTTTTGGTCCCCTTTTTAAGAGTAGATAGGTATTAAATGTAATGCAACTCTGTTGTGTGTCGATGTATCCGCATCTTGAATAGACAGGTTTATTAGTGTGTATGTGAGCAAATGTTATAATTGCTACACAGTTTAATTCTTGATTCAATCTTGGTACTGAAAGTATGAATTGAATTGAGTGTCCACTTAATGACAGATACGATGGACCTGTCCTTTCCAGCTCTAGGATTGGATGGCTGGGACTTCCGCATTTGAAAATACAGCATTACTGCATTAGGAGAGGAGGAGCTGAGGATTCCCTTTAAGAGAGTGGCTCACGTCTCTAAGCCCCGCCCTGATGAAGCTTAGTGTTGCCAAGCTGTCATGTTACACATGCATAGTTTGCTTTTTTCAAGTGTGTCTCCTCTCTCTTCCCTTACCCTCCTCTCAGCTCTTTGTCTCCTCCCTCACTGCTCATTCTAGCTCAACCCTGCATCTCAGCTACATGCTTCTGCTAGCTGCTCACACTATGATTTTTTGACCTATCCATTTGTTCATCGGTGTATGATCTGCACAGTTTGAATAAACTTCTTCACGATCTGCAAGGTGTCGTTTGGATCGAGTCACTGTCCGCCAATCTACCTAAGGCTGCGATTACCCACATCTCAACACAACCGTGAGTTACAGAGATCACATTGTAGTGCTTAGACTGGAGAGGCAGAACACAAGCGAAACTAGTCTGTGATTGGTTGCCTTCATCCAGCCCACTGACTCACCAGGCGGTGACGTGCTGGGGAACCCGTTCTAGCGCGTGGAGTGCGGCGTCCTACTGTGGAGCAAGCCGGCTGCTTGAAATGGGACCTGTACAGGGCATTCTTACCTGCGGATAGACTCTAACGGGTGAGCCGGTTGTCTGGTAGAGAAGGAGGTGAGCGGCTGCTGCCCACTACCGTGCACTTGCAGACGTGTTTTTGTGGCTTCTCAGTCACTTAAATCTGAGATTTACCAGCGTCTTCGGATCACACGCCCGACCATACCCAGGGGGGGCCCCTTTTGTGGATTACAATCGATGCAGCCTGCCTGTGGTGCGGCTTAGTGAATAGCCAGGTGAAGCATTACTTGCACAGAATTTGCGACGGACATTTGGAGGTCGTGAGTATGCAAATTTACACGCAGTGAATATATGATTTGAGATGTGCCAGTTCATTTGAATGAGACCTCAGTACGTCTATTCGGAGGACATTGGACACTTTGTTATAGAATCCTGTGTGTCTCTCATCCTAGACTGTCTCCTTTGCTGCAGGTGGACTCTTTTGTTGCCATCTATGGGGTACCCTGAAATTATCTGGTTATGTATGGTATGAAGTGTGTCAGTGTGGCGTGCATGATGGCTTGGTTTTAATGACAACAGCGCTGTTGCTTTTTTAGCATCGTGTGCATTTTTCAGCTGGTCTTACATTTATATCAATTGGAAAAAAAAGAAAAGAAGAACTTCTGGGCACCAAAATTGCATAAGGACGTTACCTTTAATTAATCCTCCCGACACCTTCACGTATACGTATGTGCTGCCTCTGAAGAAGCAGGTCATCCTGCGAAACGGCTGTTAGGCTGAATTTCTTGCATGTATGTTTTGAAGGTGTCGGGAGGATTAATTAAAGGTGACGTCCTTATGCAATTTTGGTGCCCAGAAGTTCTTCTTTTCTTTTTTTTCCAATTGATATATCACCCACTGGAGGCACAAATTGTTTCATGCACCTGCATCCCCTGACCTGCCAGGATCCTATCTAGTGCCGATTTCTCTCTTTGCTTGTGTACTCTTACATTTATATATTGGTTAATAAAGTTTTCTATTTTGCATACACCGTTGAGTCCTAAAGAGCCCTTTGTTAATCTGATTTGTATATACAAATAAGGTTCAGGATCAGTGCCCCATTTGGTAAAGGTGATGCATAATTAACCCACTTATGTCCTTACCTTATCCCTGCACCCCTTTCCCGGTTCAGCATCTCCCGCCTCGAACCCTTGCCCAATTTTCTGATAAACACTCATACCTGTGCTGGAGAGAATGCAACTCAACAGGAACCCTAATACAAATATTATGGGAATGCCCAACCATTAGAGAATTCTGGAGCACAGTGTCCCTATTAATCTCTGAAATCTTAGGTGCACCTTTTTCATTATCTCCTCAAATGGTTCTCTTCTTAATTGATAGTCATTTATTCCCACTCCCCCACCGAAAGAATGTAATCCATGCCATCTGCGCGGCTCGTCAATTAATTCTTGCTAATTGGAAAACTAAAGATCCTCCTTCTATAACATAACTAATATATACAATATGTCACAATTTAGAGATGGAGGAAATAATAACTCCTTTGTGTCAGGCTATCAAGGAACCTTCTCCTCACAAAATAGACTGGCAACAGATATTGAACCACATGAGTTTGCCCAACAATCCTAATATCTACTGAAACAGTTAAGAACCACAAGCAGACTACCTCTAAAAGTTAACTTAGAGTATACCAGATGAATACACCCCCCCCCCCAATCTTTTTGTTCTTCTCCCTGTTCTACCCCCTTCCCGCTGCTTCGACGACTCCTCTCCTAACAGCTTCTCTTGTGAGTAGGTCCCTCTAGTTGGACCATAGAGAAGCTAAAAGCAAACCAAGGTTATAATTTCTTGTTATTTTGCTCAGCTGGTTCCTCTGATCTGAACTTCTGTTGTACCCTTGTTCTAATTGTCCATTTGTGTTTTATAATGGAAACAATGTGTGTATGGGCCTTTACACGTATAAGTATATACATTTGTATTCATTACAGATACTATGCTATCAGTATCAAGACAACCCTAATTATTAAGGGTCGATCTCAGCTTGTATGTTGCTTTACATTGCATTACTTGTATTTTGGAAAATTGTAATAAAAATATTGAGAGGAAAAAGAGGATTAAAAAGTATGGATGTTCCTGAAAGGAGTCTTTTTTAAAGACAAACCTAGACTTAATGAACTTGCAAAAGCAAATTGCGGAGCAAGAGAGGTTACCGGAAGAATTGACGCAATCCGGTGTTAGTATGTTTGCTGAGGGCCTGCAAAACAGGCAGAGGTTTAGACAGGTGTTTGCTGTTCCAGACTCAGCACTTGGAGATACACCAAAGCCCGGAGAGAAGATATTAAAGCGGAGCAAACCAAACATTTTTTTAATTCAAAATATTTAGTTGCATCCCTCTGACACATAGAAAGATAAATAAACACTCCTTCAAGCCTATGAGCATTTCAGCGCATGCTTTTCACCCTTCTCTTTTTATAACTAGGGCTATACAGGTGGCAGCCATTAGCAATTCCTCCTTTGCTGGACATCTCCTACTCCACCAGTCTGCCGGATTTTGTCCCGGCAATATGAAAGGAAGGGAGAGGTTCCTCCAATAAATGTAAAATATTTTATATTTGACATCATGCAGCTAAAAAAAGGCTGCTATTTATTATTATAATTTACAAAATAGATTTTATTTCTGAAATCTTGTATTTTTAATTTGGGTCCACTTTAAAGAGAACCCGAGGTGTGTTTAAAGAATGTTATCTGCATACAGAGGCTGGATCTGCCTATACAGCCCAGCCTCTGTTGCTATCCCAAACCCCACTAAGGTCCCCCTGCACTCTGCAATCCATCATAAATCACAGCAGTGTTGTGAGGCTGTGTTTACATCTTTAGTGTCAGTCTCAGCTGCTCCCCCGCCTCCTGCATAGCTCCGGTCCCTGCCCCCATCTCTTCCCTCCAATCAGCAGGGAGGGAAGGGATGCAGGCAGGGACCGGAGTTCTGCAGGAGGCGGGGAGAGCAGCAGACTGACACGATAGAGATAAACACAGCCAGCTCTGACAAGCTGTTTGTCAGCAGCGTGGCTGTGATTTATGAGGGATTGCAGAGTGCAGGGGAACCTTAGGGGGGTTTGGGATAGCAACAGAGGCTGGGCTGTATAGGCAGATCCAGCCTCTGTATGCAGATAATATTCGTCAAACCCACCTCGGGTTCTCTTTAACCTCCTGAGCGGTATGGACGAGCTCAGCTCGTCCATCACCGCCGGAGGCTGCCGCTCAGGCCCTGGTGGGCCGATTTTCTTGAAATAAAGTGCAGCACACGCAGCCGGCACTTTGCCAGCCGCGTGTGCTGCCTGATCGCCGCCGCTCTGCGGCGATTCGCCGCGAGCAGCGGCGAAAGAGGGTCCCCCCAGCCACCTGAGCCCTGCGCAGCCGGAACAAAAAGTTCCGGCCAGCGCTAAGGGCTGGATCGGAGGCGGCTGACGTCAGGACGTCGGCTGACGTCCATGACGTCACTCCGCTCGTCGCTATGGCGACGATCTAAGCAAAACAAGGAAGGCCGCTCATTGCGGCCTTCCTTGTTTATTCTGGGCGCCGGAGGCGATCGGAAGAACGCCTCCGGAGCGCCCTCTAGTGGGCTTTCATGCAGCCAACTTTCAGTTGGCTGCATGAAATAGTTTTTTTTTAATTTAAAAAAAACCCTCCCGCAGCCTCCCTGGCGATCTCAATAGAACGCCGGGGAGGTTAAGAAAGCATTAAAGAGATGGAGTCTCCAGAGAAGAATCGGCAAGGAGCAAGTGAAAGGAAAAAAGTGAATAAAGCCTTTTCTGAGTTACCTGTGATTATGCAGAACAGTTTAAATTGTTTGTGTGGATCTGCAATAATGAGTCCTGTGCAGCATTCAATGAGCAGTAGTCATCCTGCACAATATGGTGCAGGAATGCAACAGTTTGCAAACTTTTTCAAACGTTAATTCAATTTATATCCAGGTATGCAGCAGTATCAGCTTTTTTCAAATATGTCACGTTTAGATTTTGATTAACAGAAAATGTTTTTTCCACTCTCTCCCTTTTGTCCTCATGTTTCACAAAGTATAAATAAGGTGGTTTTCCCAAATGTTTAATTTTCCCACCCTGTCATGTTTTCTCCTGTGAGTAATTCCTCTGTGTGTCTTTCCCAGGAGGTTAAAATAGCCAAGTTTCTGATGTGCAGCCAAGTTATAATCAGATGGTGTTTAAAAATTAGTGATGCTCGAATACTTCCCAATCACGGATTCGACTATTCAGCCCGGGGTTGAAAAAAAATCCGGAAATGGCGTGATTCATTTCCAGATTTGAAACAGACTCACAAATTCAACCATGATTTTTCCCGTGAATGAGGAGATCACGGAAATTCACGGCGGTGATCACAGAAAAGCGTTTTAGCTAATAGCAAAGCCCCTATACATGCTACAATCACCAAAATTGCATGGATTATAAAGATGAGATTTGGCTACAACTTAACCTTAACCCTACTTCATATTGGCGGCAGCAAAGTGGCAGCCCCAGGACCATGTAACGCAGAATGGTGTCAGGTCCTGGGGCACTGTTTTGCCGGGGATCGCGCGCTGGGATGCGCGCGCAACCGGCGGCAATAGGCTCCGCCCACCCGCGATGTCAACCCACCGGCCAATCGGAAGCGCCGGTGGGTTGTTAACCCGACGATCGCCGGATACGAAGCATATAATACGCTTTGTAATGTTTACAAAGTGTATTATACAGGCTGCCTCCTGCCCTGGTGGTCCCAGTGTCCGAGGGACCACCAGGGCAGGCTGCAGCCACCCTAGTCTGCACCCAAACACACTGATCTGCCCCCCCCCTGCCCCCTGATCGCCCACAGCACCCCTCAGACCCCCCCTGCCCACCCCCCCAGACCACTGTTTGCACACAATCACCCCCCTAATCACTCATCAATCACTCCCTGTCACTATCTGTCAACGCTATTTTTTTTTAGTCCCTAAACTGCCCCCTGGGACTCCTGATCACCCCCCCACCCCTCAGATTCTCCCCAGACCCCCCCCCCCTGTGTACTGTATGCATCTATCCCCCCTGATCACCTGTCAATCACCCATCAATCACCCCCTGTCACTGCCACCCATCAATCACCCCCTGTCACTGCCACCCATCAATCAGCCCCTAACCTGCCCCTTGCGGGCAATCTGATCACCCACCCACACCATTAGATCGCCTGCAGACCCGACGTCAGATCACCTCCCAAGTGCACTGTTTACATCTGTTCTCTCCTCTAAACACCCACTAATTACCCATCAATCACCCCCTGTCACCACCTGTCACTGCTACCCATCAGATTAGACCCCTATCTGCCCCTAGGGCACCCAATCACCCGCCCACACCCTCAGAACGCCCTCAGACCCCAGCCCTGATCACCTCGCCAGTGCATTTCTTGCATCTATTCTAGAAGATTTTATTTTTTGTCACAAGTAAGCGGAAATTGATTTCAATTGTTTTTTTTTCACAAAGTGTCATTTTCCGCTAACTTGCGACAAAAAATAAAATCTTCTATGAACTCACCATACTCCTAATGGAATACCTTGGGATCTCTTCTCTCTAAAATGTGGTAATTTGTGGAGTTCCTATACTGCCCTGGCATTTTAGGGGCCTTAAACCGCGAGGAGTAGTCTTGAAACCAAATGTCGCAAAATGACCTGTGAAATCCTAAAGGTACTCATTGGACTTTGGGCCCCTTAGCGCAGTTAGGGTGCAAAAAAGTGCCACACATGTGGTATTGCCGTACTCAGGAGAAGTAGTATAATGTGTTTTGGGGTGTATTTTTACACATACCCATGCTGAGTGGGAGAAATATCGCTGTAAATGGACAAGTGTGTGTAAGAAAAAATCAAAAAATTGTCATTTACAGAGATATTTCTCCCACCCAGCATGAGTATGTGTAAAAATACACCCCAAAACACATTATACTACTTCTCTTGAGTACGGCAATACCACATGTATGGCACTTTTTTGCAGCCTAACTGCGCTAAGGGGCCCTAAGTCCAATGAGCACCTTAAGGTTTTACAGGGGTGCTTACAATTTAGCACCCCCAAAATGCCAGGACAGTAAACACACCCCACAAATGACCCCATTTTGGAAAGTAGACACGTCAAGGTATTCAGAGAGGAGCATAGTGAGTCCGTGGCAGACTTCATTTTTTTTTTGTCGCAAGTTAGAAGAAACTTTTTTTCCTTTTTTTTTTTGTCACAAAGTGTCATTTTCCGCTAACTTGTGACAAAAAATAAAATCTTCTATGAACTTACCATGCCTCTCAGTGAATACTTTGGGATGTCTTCTTTGCAAAATGGGGTCATTTGGGGGGTATTTATACTATCCTGGAACTTTAGCACCTCATGAAACATGACAGGTGCTCAGAAAAGTCGGAGATGCTTCAAAATGGGAAAATTCACTTTTTGCACCATAGTTTGTAAACGCTATAACTTTTACCCAAACCAATAAATATACACTGAACGTTTTTTTTTTTAATCAATGACATGTAGCAGACTAACTTTCGTGCTCAAATGTATAGGAAATTTTACTTTATTTGAAAAATGTCAGCACAGAAAGTAAAAAAAGTCATTTTTTTGACAAAATTCATGTCTTTTTTGATGAATATAATAAAAAGTAAAACTTGCAGCAGCAATCAAATAGCACCAAAAGAAAGCTGTATTAGTGACAAGAAAAGGAGGTAAAATTCATTTAGGTGGTAGGTTGTATGACCGAGCAATAAACCGTTAAAGCTGCAGTGGTCTGAATGGAAAAAAAAGGCTCTGGTCCTTAACCACTTGAGGACTGCAGGGCTAAACCCCCCTAGTGACCAGGCAATTTTTAGCTAAATTGGCCACTGCAGCTTTAAGGCCAAGCTTCAGGGCCGCACAACTCAGCACACAAGTGACCCCCCCCCCCTTTTCTCCCCACCAACAGAGCTCTCTGTTGGTGGGGTCTGATCGCTCCCCCCATGTTTATTTTTTTAAAATAAATATTATTGTTTTGTTTTTTTTGTTAAAAACCCCTGTTTCTTTAAGTTTATTCCCTCCCTCCCCACAGCCAGCCAATTATGGCGATCGGCTGTCATAGGCTTCTGCCTATGAGAGCCGATCGCTCTCTTGTCCCCCATGGGGACAGCCGTGTCACGCGGCTGTCCCCAGTGCAGCGCTGCTGCTCATCGCAGCGCTGCACCTAGTAAATAGACGGCGTGATCGCCGTCTAACAGTCTCCCGAGCGCCAATAGCCGCTCGGAGACTGAAGGCGGGGCGGAGCTCCGCCCTCAGAGCATGAGATGCGCGCGCACCATGCGCGCGATCTCATGCAAAACAGAGCCCCAGGACTTTACGCCAATTGGCGTTAGGCGATCCTGGGGCTGCCGCCGCGGCCACGCCTACTGGCGTGACGCGGGCGGCAGAAGGTTAAGGGGTTTTATGACTGCAGTCCTTAAGTGGTTAAAAAAAATTAAAAACAACTTTTAGTTTTTGAGAAAATCTTTTTTAAATTTCAAGCAAAAAAGTATTTGTTATTAAAAAGCCGCCAAAACCCGCCGACTTTAGCAGTTAATAGGGAAAACAAGAGTTTGCTTTCTTAAAACAGAAAGAATCTGCGATAATTCAGGTTGGAGTGAGCTTGAGATGTCTCCCAGTGCATCACGGCTGAATATATGAAATTAACCATTGTTGCCCTTAGAAGCTCACTCCAACCTGAATTATTGCAAATTCTTTCTGTTTTAAGAAAGCAAACTCTTGTTTTCCTTAGTATTTTAGTAAGGGGACTTTTAGGACCATTGTAGCCCCTCACACACTCCAATGAGTTATGGTTCACCATGAGCTTGCTGGTTAGTCTGTACGTAGCAGTTAATAGCAAAGCACCCTTACATGGCAGGCACACCAAATTTGCCAGATATGTTAAGAAGAACAGTGGGAACAAGATAAAACATTTCTTTTTCAAAAACACCTTATAATTTTTGACAAAATCGATTTTAAAATTTCAAAGGAAAAAAGTATACATTTAAATGCGGCAAATGACAGTTCTTAGTGAAAAATTCCTGCCGACTTTAGCAGTTAATAGCAAAGGCTCCTGACATCCTAGCAACACCAAAATTTGCAGGATATGTTAAAAAGATAGTGGGAAACAATATTGAAATTTTTTTTGTGCTGATAGTGGGAAATTAAAAAAAAAAATGATGTGAGGTCCACCCTTCCCGAGCCGCTGTAGTCCCTTGTCCCCCATGCAGGCTGGGATTGCCAAAATGCGGAGCCCCGGCTGACTGGGGCTTCACACCCTGAGCTATACCAGCCCGCATGGTCCATGGTATGGGGGGGCTCTGGGGGAGAGGGGCGGCCAAGCCTTCCATTTTCCCCCGGAGCCCTTTTCCAATCCATGGACAAGGGGCTCGTCCCCACCTCTGGTGCCCCAGGAGGAGGGGGGGGCGACGACTCCCTGGGGGGGTTTCATGATGGCATCTGGGAGTCCTCTTTAAGAAGGGGACCCCCAGATGCCCGCCCCCCCCTTCCAGGAGAAATTAGTATAAGGGTACAAAGTAACCCTTACCCATTTCCGCAAAGGATTAAATGAAATAAAAACACAATGACGAAAAAAGTATTTTATTATTCTAAATTAACCATAAATACTTATATGTACATTTTAAAAAAATTCCCATGTCAATATCCTCTAATCTTGCGTTCAATGAGGGTCAGGGGGATCCCCATTGGTCTGTTAAAGAACCAATGGGAGAGCCTTGGAGCCAAAATTTAAAGATGCTTTTCAGCTATACACTTTAGTATAGCTGAGAAGCTCGTCCTATGCGGACGTATAGCCGCTGCCTCCCGCTGTCCTCCCCGTCTGCCTTCACCTGTCAGCCTCACCTAGCCTGGCACCTGGTGCACTCATGGGACAGCGGGAGGCATCGGCTATGCATCCTAAAGGACGCATTCTCAGCTATACTAATTAGTATAGCTGCGTATGGGGTGTCGTGTGTGGCGTCGGGGCGGCAGAGATCTTCAATCATGTTAATGAAGATCACAAGGTTAGAGGATATTGGCGTGGGACATTTCCGAGGATATTAGCATGGGAACTTCTTTTTAAAGGTACAGGTAAGTGTTTATGGTTAATTTAGAATAATAAAATACTTTTTTCATTGCTGTGTTTTTGTTCCATTTAACCTTTTGCAGAAATGAATAAGGGGTACTTTGTACCGCTATTTCTTCTGGGAGGGGGGGGGGGGGCGGGCATCTGGTGGTCCCCTTCTTAAAGGGGACTCCCAGATGCCACCATGCATCCCCCCCAGGGAGTCATCGCCCCCACCTCCTCCTGGGGCACCAGAGGTGGGGAAGAGCCCCTTGTCCATGGATTAGACAAGGGCTTTGGGGGAGAGGGGAAGGCTTGGGGGAGAGGGCTCCGCATTGTGGCTATCCCAGCCTGCATGGGGAACAAGGGGCTACAGAGGCTCAGGAAGGGGACCCACATCATTTTTTTTACATTTCCCTCTATCTGAACATAAAATATATATATATATATATATATATATATATATATATATATATATATATATATATATATATATATATATATATATATTTTTTTTTTTTTTAAATATTGTTTCCCACTATCTTTTTAACATATCTTGCAAATCTGGTGTTGCTAGGATGTGAGGGGCCTTTGCTATTAACTGCTAAAGTCAGCGGGAATTATTTCACTAAGAACTGTCATTTGCCACATTTAAATGTATACTTTTTCCTTTGAAACGTTAAAATCGATTTTCTGCAAAACTATAAAGTGTTTTTGAAAAAAATGTTTACCTCTTGTCCCCACTGTTCTTCTTAATATATCTGGAAATTTGATGTTCCTACCTCAGTCCTCCTGGCAAACGTCCGCTCCCTCCCAAACAAGCTAGACAAACTCTGTCTCCTCAGCAACAAAAGGGAGCTCTGCAGCAATACCCCAATGATCTGCTTCACAGATACGGGGCTGCATGAGGACATTCCAGACAATGCTCTTCACCTTCCTGGCTTCGGCCTCATTCGGCAAGGAACAACTTGAAGCATGAGCTGAGAGCCGCCAAGAGGGAGTATGCGGAGAAGATGCGACACAACCTTCGCTCGAATGACCTACGCACTGTCTGGAAGGGTCTAAAAGCTGCCACAAACTACAAACCTCCCCCACAACATGTGACGCCTAGCACTGAGCTAGCTGAGAATCTCAGCAATTTCTATTGCAGGTTCGAGAACCAGGAGGCACCGGGAGGGCTAGCAAAACCCCCAGATGCTCAGCCCTCAACTGCGGATGATAATGGCTGAGGGCTGAGCATACCACCTCCAGCTGTGAGCGAGGCAGATGTCTTATGCCATCTAACATCTCAGAATGCCAGGAAAGCCTCCGGCCCGGATGGTGTGTCACCAGCCTGCCTAAAAACCTGTTCACGGCAGCTCGCTCCCATCCTCTCCTCCATCTACACCAGGTCCCTCCAGGAAAGCAAAGTCCCTGTGTGATTCAAAAGGTCCACCATCATCCCTGTCCCCAAGAAGCAGGGAATCTCCGACCTGAACAACTACAGGCCCGTGGCATTAACATCTGTCATCATGAAAACCTTCGAGAGGGTGGTCCTGTCCCACCTTAAGCTTTCTACCTCGGCGCTACTGGACCCGCTACAGTTTGCGTATAGAGCAAACAGGTCCACTGATGATGCCATCAACATCTGCCTGGAGTTTACAAACAACCACCTGGACAAACCGAACTCATATGTCAGAATCCTCCTGCTGGACTTCAGCTCAGCATTTAACACCATCTGCCCCCACATACTCCAGAACAATCTTATGGCACTGAATGTCCACCCCACCCTTCACTTATGGATTACACACTTCCTGACCAACAGGTCCCAAGCTGTCAAACTGTGGGATATCTCGTCTCATCCCAGGACAACAAACACAGGGGCTCCACAAGGCTGTGTCCTGTCACCGATCCTGTTCTCCCTCTATACGAACAACTGCAGATCCACTGTGGACTCGGTAAAAGTCATCAAATTTGCTGATGATACCACCATTGTTGGCCTTATAACACACAATGACTCAGGACTATCGTCGTGAGGTTGACAGAATTTGCCAGTGGTGTAAGGAGAACAGGCTGGTCCTCAACACAGCCAAGACCGTGGAGCTGATCGTGGACTTCAGGAAGAAGGCGCTCACTCCACCACCAATCTACATTGATGGCACAGAGGTGGTGAGAGTGGCTAGTGTCCGCCTTCTGGGCACTACCATCTCTAAGGACCTGAACTGGAAGGCAAACACCGCCTTGACCTAGAGGAAAGCACAACTGAAGAAGTTTGGCATGGCTCAAGAGCTGCTGACGAACTTCTACACAGCTACTATTGAGTCCGTCCTCTGCTCATCCATCCTAGTCTGGTACGCTGGCTCCACCAACAGCGACAGATACAAGCTCCAGAGGGTCATTAGATCGGCGGAGAGAATCATTGGTAGACCTCTCCCCTCACTCGACCTCCTCCACAACTCCAGATTACGATCTAGAGCACTGAGAATTGCCAGCAATCCCTCACACCCGGGCCACCGCTTTTTCAGCCGCCTCCATTCAGGCTGCAGGTTTCGAGCCATTTACACCAGAACTTCGAGGCATAGAGACTCCTTTTTCCCCTCTGCCGTCAACCTTCTAAACTCCCCTCATCTCATCTCTAACGCTGCCCCCCCCCCCCCAAATGCAGCAGTTGCCGACCTGATGGACTGTCTAATATAAAACTGTTTAAACTGCACCCTGCACACTACCGCTATACCACTGCACATCAAACTATTAATATGTACTACTGATTACACTGTATGTTTTTGTATGACTATGCCCTTATACTGTATTATTGTATGACTATGCTTTTTTCTTATGTTGATACTACTCTCACTCTCTCTCTGAGCAATTGTATGTGCCAAACCCAATTCCGGGCATGACCCAGTCGTGCTTGGCGATTAATAGATTTCTGATTCTGATAAGGGGGCTTTGCTATTAACTGCTAAAGTCGGCGAGAAATAAGCACAAATTAATTTTTACCGTGATCCCCGCGATCACGATCATGATTGCATTCTGAATATTTGTAATCACGGAATTTCCGTGGCCAATTTCTGTGATCTAGAATCGATCATGGCGTCGAATACCAAAGCCAAATAGTGAAAAAAATGCTCGTGAATCATGGCTATAACGTGATCATGGAAAATATCTGCCCATCACTGCTAAAAATATCTCTACTCTAATGTGTTGCAGGCAAACGTTGCCTGGAGCTCGGGCAAGTTTTGAGCAGGTCTTGCCAGCAGCCAAGATGGCATCAGGTCACTTGGCTGGCGTGGGGGTGGGGCCTTTTTTGAATGGAGGTGGCATTTTTTTCATAATGTTTCTGGAAAGAATCCCTTTTCAGTGTGTAGTGGAGCAAAGGGATCCCCTGGGTTAGCGGTTTCAGGTATCAGTGGACTGTTTAGTGTCACACACACAGAAATGCAATAGTACTATCAGAATACAGTCTAAACCAATGCATTGGAGTGGTACTGTGATTACAACTGAATGGGGCAACAATAGCAGTAGTACTGTGCACAGCTTTGGGTATCATTGGACTGTGTAGTGTCACACACAGAGAAATGCAGTAGCACTATCAGAATACAGTCTAAACTTATGCACTGGAGTGGTACTGTGCCTGCAACTGAATAGGGCAACAATCGCAGTAGTACTGTGCACAACTGTGGGTATCAGTGGGCTGTGTAGTGTTACACATAGAGATGTCGCGATTCGAACCTCCGATTTTTGGTCCACGAACCCCGTTCGCGAACTTTCGCAGAAGGTTCGGTTCACGCGAACTTTCGCGAACTGCAATAGACTTCAATGGGGAGGCAAACTAAAAAATTTAGAAACATTTCTGCTGGCTAGAAAAATGATAGAAAAGATGTTTCAAGGGGTCTAATACCTGGAGGAAGACATGGTTGAGTGAAATACACATCAAAAGTCCCAGAAAAAAATCTGGATTTGACACAAAGCAGTGTTTTAAGGTCAGACATCTCATTGAATGATCAATTGCAGGCCTACACTGCTTTACAACATCAGGCAGTGTATTACTCCTCCCCTCCTTCTGGAGGGTCTTGTCTTCCAGGGAATTGTAGCATTTCAAAAGCCAGCTTACATACCTTGGCTGGGAATTGAACCCAGGTCTGAGGGCTTGGTAGGTAGCGCTCTTCACCACTATACCACCACCAACACTACATGCTGAAGCCAGCCTAGCATGTACCATTATGATACATCCAAGAGAAAAATTAGCTTGCTTAGTGAAAAGTAGGATTTCAAAAGCCAGCTTACATACATTGGCCAGGAATCGAACCCTCTCTCTCTCTCTCTCTCTCTCCCCCTCTCTCCCTCTCTCTCTCCCTCTCTCTCCAAACGGAATGGAATGACAAATTTCCGCCCAAAATTGCGGAAAACACAATTCCGCCGTAAGCGGTGACCATACCTACTAGAGAGAGAGAGATGAATCCACATGGCACGCAGTTGCTTTGAATGATTTTATGGGGATGTATGTGTGTCTTTTGGAGGGAGGAAGTAAGTCTGCTCCAAGAAGTTTCAGCATGTGGTGTTTGTGGTATAATGGTGTGGATAGCAGCCTACATGTCATAAGACGACAGCCTGACCGCATTCAGCAAGCGGAACGCGGAGGTTTGTCTGCGTCCGCATCAGGGTCGCATGCGTAACGCGGAGAAACGTCCGCACCAGCGGTGCGATCCACCGTTCGGTCACAGGCCTCTCGGCGTACTTTACGTCGAGGCTGTGGTCCGGTTCTTCCCTCACAGGCCTCGGGGCCTGTCACACACCAAAGCTATCCTCAATCCAGTCTGGACCCCGTAGGGGCTGTGCACGTGTGCAATAGAGCCTTTTGTACTCTTAGGAGAGTCAGCTAACCGGCTGGTCAGCTGACCTCATTAAGGTCCTTGAGCTGTGCTGCAAGGTCCTTGAGCTGTGCTGTGATTGGCTGGGCGGGCTGTTGGAGCCCAGCACAGTATAAAGCAGGCATTCTGTCAGTTGCAAGTTGTCTACAGTAAGGGTTACTTTGTGATAGCCCTCAGACCTTAGCTAGATCCGAGAAAGACAGTCCTAGCTGGAGCAAGGCTCCTGTCTCTCATCAGTCAGTCTTTGTTGTTTTCCTGATTATTGTATATCTGCATGTAACCTGATCTCTGTTATAGTCAGCCAGTCAGTTGATCTAATAGTCAGCCAGATAGCGATCTGACAGTCAGTACCATCGTGGGCCAAGTGCGGCTTGCTGTAACTAGCCCACAACAGTCAGATTTGTTATTTTCCTGATTTGCGACATATATTGGTTTTTGCCAATATATTCGCAAGCACTATTGTTATCTGTGCCATTTTCTGATCTCCCGTTGCCGAACCTCTGCTTGTCTATTTCACTACGAGTTCGGCTTTCTGACTTTGTACCTCCACCTATCTGATTTCCGTTACTGACCTTGGCTAGATTTCTGACTCTGCTCTTTGTTTCACGATTCGGTACCTCGCAGCCAGTTTGTTACCGAACCGTTTCCGTCTGACTTGCCCCCTTAAGTGGTTCTCTCACTAAAGGGTTTATTCTGCTGAAACCCTCCTTGCGGAGGTCTCAGTGGTTCCCCAGTATATCCTTGCTGCTGGGGAACGCGATTCTAGCGTTACGTCATCTAGTCGCAGAATCGCACACATTGCGTTTCTCTTTTAGAGGTAGCCAGTCCTCTTAAAGATATCAGTGTGGTGGGTTTCCACTGTCTTTATACCCGGTATCCAGAGTTACGTATAAATATCTGCATTATTGGTGATTCCGCAGATCACCACATAATCGGATATATCAGTATTGTTGGTGATACTGCGGATCACCAATAATCTGAATACTCTGAGTGTGCACCAAACACCATATATTGTTACACTACAGAGCGGTAGGCCTGGGTTCGATTGTGAGTTGGCTTTTGAAATCCTACAAATCCCTAAGCAAGCTCATTTTTCTCTTGGATATATCACAATGGTACATGTTAGGCTGGCTTCAGCATGTAGCATTGTAGTGTGTTGTGTTGGTGGCATAATGGTTAGGATAGCAGCCTACAGAGTGGTAGGCCTGGGTTCTATTCCTGGCCAATGTGAGTTGGCTTTTGACATACAACAAATCCTTAAGCAAGCTCCTTTTTCTCTTGGATATATCATAATGGTACGTGCTAGGCTGGCTTCAGCATGTAGTGTTGGTGGTGGTATAGTGGTGAAGAGAGGAGGAGGGAGGAATGTAAGGAATAACAATCAGCTAGGAACAAGCCTACAAGAGCCTAACTAAGCTTTCCCTAGCAGAGTCTGTCAGCAGCTGTCCCTTATCTAATTACTGTAGGCAGATGAGTGAGTAAAACGGCAGGAGAACCTTGCCTTTTATAAGGGGGGGTGGGGCTCCAGGAGTGAGTGTAGTCTGATTGGCGACGATGTGCCTGCTGACTGTGATGTAGAGGGTCAAAGTTGTGCTCAATGGAGCATTGTGGGGGCGAATTGAACTTCCGCAAAAGTTCGCCTTCGCCGACGAACGCAAACCACCTAAATAGAGATGGGCTGAACCTCCAATTTTTGGTTCGCGAACTTCCGCGGAAGGTTCGGTTCGCGCGAACCGCAATACACTTCAATGAGGAGGCGAACTTGGAAAACTAGAAACACTTATGCTGACCAGAATAGTGATAGGAAAGATGTTTCAAGGGGTCCAACACCTGGACCCCCAGGTGGAGGAGTGGGATACATGCCAAAAGTCCCAGGGAAAAATCTGGATTTGACGCAAAGCAGCGTTTTATGGGCAGACATCCCATTGAATGCTAAATTGCAGGTCTAACGTGCTTTCAAACATCTTGCATGTGTATACATCAATCAGGTAGTATAATTAGTGTACTGCTTCACACTGACACACCAAACTCATTGTGTAACGCACCGCAACCAGCTGTTTGTGTAGTGACGGCCATGCTGGACTACTGCACAACATGGCGAGATTGCTCTTCCTCACTCAGTGATGTCAGGTAATGTGTGACTGCCTTATCAACTTTCCATGGCATTGTTAACCACTTGAGGACCTAGGGCTTTCTACCCCTTAAGGACCGGCCACTTTTTTTCCATTCAGACCACTGCAGCTTTCACGGTTTATTGCTCGCTCATACAACCTACCACCTAAATGAATTTTGGCTCCTTTTCTTGTCACTAATAAAGCTTTCTTTTGGTGCTATTTGATTGCTCCTGCGATTTTTACTTTTTATTATATTCATCAAAAAAGACATGAATTTTGGCAAAAAAATGATTTTTTTAACTTTCTGTGCTGACATTTTTCAAATAAAGTAAAATTTCTGTATACATGCAGCGCGAAAAATGTGGACAAACATGTTTTTGATAAAAAAAAAAACCATTCAGTGTATATTTATTGGTTTGGGTAAAAGTTATAGCGTTTACAAACTATGGTGCAAAAAGTGAATTTTCTCATTTTCAAGCATCTATGACTTTTCTGACCCCCTGTCATGTTTCATGAAGGGCTAGAATTCCAGGATAGTATAAATACCCCCCAAATTACCCCATTTTGGAAAGAAGACATCCCAAAGTATTCACTGAGAGGCATAGTGAGTTCATAGAAGATATTATTTTTTGTCACAAGTAAGCGGAAAATGACACTTTGTGAGAAAAAAAAAAAAAAAAAAAAAGTTTCCATTTCTTCTAACTTGCGACAAAAAAAAATGAAATCTGCCACGGACTCACCATGCCCCTCTCTGAATACCTTGAAGGGTCTACTTTCCAAAATGGGGTCATTTGTGGGGTGTGTTTACTGTCCTGACATTTTGGGGGGTGCTAAATTGTAAGCACCCCTGTAAAGCCTAAAGGTGCTCATTGGACTTTGGACCCCTTAGCACAGTTAGGCTGCAAAAAAGTGCCACACATGTGGTATTGCCGTACTCAGGAGAAGTAGTATAATGTGTTTTGGGGTGTATTTTTACACATACCCATGCTGGGTGGGAGAAATTTCCCTGGCATCTCCATGGCAGCATAACATATGGGCAGTTCTCCGCCTCCAACTGCCAGATAGGACCACCCTCATTATAAAAGTGAACCACACCCAAGCCCAGCATTCCTTTTTTCGTCCTCACCGCCAGAGTATATGGACCAGGTTATTTTTTCCTTCCCTCATTTTTTCACGTATAAGATTATTTCCTGATGAAAAGTTTTACATATACAGTGGTATATATGTTTTATATTTCCCTTACCTCCGCGTTATTGCGGTTCCAGACAGTGTGGGCCCCTTCTGTCTGTTGTCCTGTATCCTAGGCTTCTAAAGGAACCAATAGGAGCAGATGTGTAGCTGGTTTGGTCTCCAGCAGTCACCTGCTACTTTGCCTAAAAGGTAAATTCAGGCTCCCTGTCTATGCCCTCTGTACCTGTGGCTGCTGTCTAGCGCAGCGGTGTTGCGCTGTTCCCGCTGAGGGAGAATGTAGTCCTTGCTGCCGGTTTGCCTAAACGGTGATTCCGCGCACTAATCTTTCTGTCAGGTCCGCCGCTATTCAGCGTAATAGCCCTGTTCTGGCCCGTCCGCATCACTTCCGGTTTGGCGGCCATCTTGGGGATGGCTTGAAAAATTACAGGAAGTTCTGCAGCGGCCATTTTTCCTGTGGGCAGGGGGCTCGGGGCTAAATGCAGGCTTCCTTCCTCTTCCGGCATCCATACTATACGCGATTTTCATCGCTGCAGGACGCTGAAGCTCTGACAGGGATCTGTTATTGACTTCTATTCAGGTATGTCGGGCAAAAAACATCTTACTGCATGTGACATGTTACTATACATAGTCAGGCGGAATGATAACCAAACTTAGTATATACTACTATATTTATGGTGTGCTGCTACAGTGCTTATACTGGATTTTATCCCTTGTTTCAGCTATCCAACATGGGAAAATCCTCTACAAAAGACCGCTATAAATCAAATAGGTAAGGAGGGTAAGTAAATTAAAGGGGCCCTATACTCTCTATAGGAGAGTGCTAATAGGTTTTATTTTCTTTTTAGGGATTCAAAGGATAAGTCCTCGTATTCCCATTCCAAGCCATCGAGTTCCGGCACTTCTTCGCACAGGATGTCACGCTCAAAAGAAAAGTCGCCTGCACAGAGACTTGACTCTCCTGAGATTACTGAGAAAAGAAGATCCGGCTCAAAGAGAATTGCTTCTAGCTTCAGATTCAGACTCCTCGGAGGATGGGGATTCAATGATAGACTTTACATCAATTCCTGCTTTCATTGCTCAAGTGAAGGAATCTATTGGATGGGAAGACTCTGATAAGCAAGTAAAAAAGAAGAAGTACTTTAGACAACTTGATAAGTCACATGACTCCTTCCCCTTGATGGATGAAGTTAAGGACATCTTCGTAGAAGAATGGAATAAAACAAGCAAAAAGCCTTCTGCCAAGAACAGATTAAGAAAATTGTACCCCCTTCCTGAAGATGGCGAAGCACTGGTAGATAGTTTCCCAGCAGTCGATGCTTCCGTAGCGAGATTAGCAAAAAACACAACTCTTCCTTCAGAAGATTCTACTTCATTCAAAGATCCTTTGGATAGACAAATGGATCAGGATATGAGGAGGTCCTACGTTGCTGCAGGTGAAGCAGCAAGACCAGCAGTAGCACTGACTTCGGTTTCCAGAGCTCTAAAATCATGGTCTAATTGTCTCATGGAGGCGATTGAAAGAGGGGATGATAAACAGACTTTGATGGCATGGGCTAACGATATAAGCTACGCCGCAGACTTTGTGGGGGAAGCATCCCTAGACGTGATTAAAGGAGCAAGCAGATCTATGCTGTTCTCAATTATGTCAAAACGTTCCTTGTGGCTTAAGCCTTGGATAGCTGACCCTTCTTCTAAAGCAACATGGACTAAAATCCCTTATGACGGTAAAAACTTATTTGGCCCTAAAATGGACTCTGCAATAGCCCGGGTAACGGGTGGAAAATCTGGGCTATTACCCCAAGACAGGAAATTTAGAACAAGAAGATGGAATCAGCAAAGACAGTCCTTTTCTCAGAGATTTAGAGATGCGAAGACCTACAAACCTAATAGAAGGTTCGACAGTAACTGGAGATCGTCTCAACCATCCTTTTTTAGAGCGACAAAGAATAAGCCTACTCCTTCTTCCTCTAATCCGGGGAAGTCTTTTTGATATGAGGCCTGCCCAAATAGAAAATGTGGGAGCAAGGCTGGCTCGTTACGTTTCTATTTGGGTACAAAAAGTAACGGATCCTTGGGTATTGCAAGTAGTGTCGGTAGGTCACAAATGGTCTTTTATCAGCAGTCCAATTCTTCCTCGGATAATAGAAACATCAGTGCCACTCGATTCAGTCAAGAGGAAAATCCTTATGGACTATGTCAATTCTCTGGTAACACAAGGAGCAGCTGTTCCGGTTCCAAAAAAAGAAGAGTTTTCGGGGTTTTACTCCCCGATATTTCTAGTGAGGAAAAAGTCAGGGGAATGGAGACCAGTCTTGGACTTAAAAGCCCTAAACAAATTCATCAAGACTCCAAAATTCAGAATGGAGTCATTACAGACAGTCATTCGGGCAGTCAGAGCTGGAGATTGGATGGCCTCCCTAGATTTAAAAGATGCTTATTTTCACGTTCCCATAGCAAATTCCTTTCAAAAGTATTTACGTTTTCTCGTGGGAGGCATCCATCTCCAGTTCTGTTGTCTGCCCTTCGGGCTGTCTACCTCCCCGAGAACCTTCACAAAGGTCCTTGTGACAATAGTAGCCATTCTCAGGCAACAGGGCATAAGACTTCTACATTACCTGGACGATGTGCTGATACTAGCAGGGTCAAAGGAGCAGCTAATAATCCATCGAGATACAGTAATACAGACTCTCTCAGACTTCGGATGGTTACTAAATCTCAAAAAAAGTCAGCTTCTGCCGTCTCAAAATCTAGTCTTCTTAGGAGCTTTGTTCTCGACCGAGAACGACACGATTTCTCTACCTCCGGAAAAAGTGAATTTAATTATACAGAGAGTGAGGACAATCAGTCCCAATTCAGTAATAACAGCGAGACATTGCATGAAGATTTTGGGCCTGATGTCTTCAACAATACCCCTAGTGAGATGGTCACATTGGAACCTCAGAACATTCCAAACAAATTTTCTAAGTCAGTGGAAACATCAGGATCTGAATTACCCAATTCATATTCCACTGAAGGTATGGAGCAGCCTTCAGTGGTGGAAATCCCGGGCCAACTTGAACAACAGCTTTCCTATCACCCCACCAACATGGAAGGTAATAACTTCAGACGCCAGTGCTCAGGGGTGGGGAGCCACTTACAAAGACTGGGCAGTACAGGGCTCCTGGCCAAGTCAAGATACGCCAGTAATATCCAACATCATAGAGCTCAAAGCTGCCCACCAAGCTTTGAAGTCCTTCCTTCCACTATTGAAAGGGGCTTCTGTAATGTTGAGACTCGACAATACAGCCGCGGTATCTTACATAAAGAGGCAAGGTGGAACGCACAGCAGATCTTTGCTGAGGGAAGTGGCTCCAATTCTGGACCTTGCCCAAAAGAATCTGAAGGACATAACAGCAGTATATCTTCCAGGATCAGACAATGTGCAGGCGGACATGTTGTCAAGGGTTCACTTGTCCAACAACGAGTGGTCCTTGAATCCCAGAGTGTTCCAATTGATAGTGGAGAAGTGGGGTCTCCCACAAATAGACCTGTTTGCCTCGAAGTACAACAAGAAACTCAAGACCTTTTACTCTCGTTTTCCGACGAAGGAGGCAGTGGCTACGGATGCTTTAGTCCAGGACTGGACTTTCACCAGGGGTTATGCATTTCCCCCTATTCCACAGATCTTCAAATTTCTTCAAAAAGTTCTATTAACCAAAGTGGAGGTCCTAGCGGTCATTCCGGACTGGCCGAGAAGGCCATGGTACACCTTACTGAGGAGCCTACTAATAGATCAGCCCCTTCCCCTTCCGAGCATGCCGGACCTTCTTCTTCAGAGAGGTTTTCTTCATCCCAACCTCAAAAAACTAAGGCTGACAGCCTGGAAATTGAAAAACAGAGACTGTTAAGTCAAGGATGTCCATTAGAGGTTGTGAACACTTTGCTCACGGCAAGAAAACCGACTACACTAGCTGTATATAACAGAACTTGGGAAAAATTTGCAGCGGTTGCGCAGGAGGCTGGTTTCGATCCACTTACGCCACAAGTCTGCAATATCTTGTTATTTTTACAGAAAGGTCTTGATCTAGGGTTAGCATACAATACCTTGAGATCACAACTGTCAGCGATCTCAGCAGTGTTAGGGTTTCCTTGGTCATCTAATGTCCTTGTTACAAACACTGGCCGAAATGGGATACCAGGGAAACAAATAATCAAACACAGTCTAAAAGAAGACAAACCCTATAGGTAAAACACCACAGTACGGTGTCTTATCAAAAATAGACCAATTGGTCGGGTGATATGCCTCCTGTGTTTGGAGGAATATCAACGGTACACTCCCCTGATAGGGATAGTTTGCTGCGAGTATGTGCAAATTACTGCGGGGGTCTTTGCTGATCCCCCCCACTCGATGTGTCGACGTGGGGTGTAGCTATCCCGCAGGCAGTGCACCAGTGTACCAGGACAATGGGTGAGGTTAAAAGGGCATAGACAGGCTACCTTTAATCCATTGATAACAGATAGGGTAGAGCCCAGAGTTCTACCTCACACCACTGTACCCAATAGAGACAGGATGGATAGAGTACTGTGTCATCAAAAGTGCCTAGTGTTGTACATATAAAACCTTAATATGAACATATTTCGCCCATAAACAGGGCTTCCTCAGAAGGTGCTATACAATATATACAAATTTACATAAACAGTGGTTAAAATATATACACAGAACCCCCCACCGCCATCCCTCAAAGCTTAAATCAAAGCTAACCGAGCCATGTCAGGCCTCTGTTTAAATAGTGGAAGGGGAAGTGGACAACGCCCCTCGTCTGGGGCGTGTCCCAAAGCGATCTGCCAATCAACAATGCATCGACCCTCTAATGGGTAGTTAAATGACTCTGCGGAGTGTCTACCTTAAATAAATGCAGGCGCTGTGGTTGGTGGCCAATACCGCCATCGCGATCGCCCCAGGGGATCCGCCGTCCTATGCCTCCAAAACGGGCTGGCTCCATGTGTACATGGCGGAGCGGCCCGTTTCCGCCCGGCGCATACGTAATGCGCCGTGTGTAGTCATGGAGACGGCGCCGGACAGTGCCGGCGTCACAGTCGCCTCCTCCTATGTTGTCAGGGAGACGCAATGCCACCAGCGCATTGGTTCGCATCAGACCCATGGGGCGGGGCTCCATAACGGAGCAGACTATCACCGCCCAGCGTGTACGAGTGGCGTAGAGTGTAGTCATGGTGCCGGCCTGGCCTCAGTCGGCGTCACGTCCGCCCCCTGCTAGGTTGTCAGGGTGACGAAAATGCCGGCAGCCGATTGGTCCGTTCTTGGCCAGTGGGGCGATACTCATAGATACTCGCATCTCCGAGCGACGTATTACGGAGGGAGGGCGCATGAGTTGTTATGGCAACATGATGCAGCCAAATCATGAAAACATGATTCAGCCAGATCACAGACAGTATATAGACTGTCAGCAGACCGTCTGTCGCACTAACAGAGCTCTATGCGCATAATCTATTCAAATATACAAAAGGGTCAGCCTATGGCTGATGTGCGGTGCGTCATATTCATACATCACTTAGATGTTCAATAGGGCATATCCAGGAGGCATGGGAGGGGAAAAGAGAAACTCGCTTATATTCATTCCACCATAAACAGAGCAATGGGAAGGAGGGGGAGGAACCTGGCTAAACTTGGCTAAACAGATGCAGAAAGAATCAGACACACACAGAAGCACAATAAAGCGGGTGGCAGACAACATATGTCATAGGAAACAGGCCAAATTAAAATCCTCGTTTAATCCCTTTGGGGAAATAGTTTCAAGACGAAATATCCACTCAGACTCAATCTGTGTGAGCTTACGATCGAAGTTGCCCCCTCTTTTATCCCGTCTCCAGCATTGAATTCCCCAGAAGGAAATGTCAAAGCGATGACCGCTATGACATTCATTCATATGCCTGGCAATTGGGGTGCTGCTTTTATGTGTAATATTGCCCACATGCTCCAGCACCCTTTCCTTAAATTGTCTCGTGGTTTTACCCACATACCAAAGGTTGCACGGGCATTTAGCTCCATAAACTACTCCGCGTGTCTCACAGTTAATGAATGATTTGATTGTAAACGTTCTCCCACTATGTGGGGCTGTAAAGCTTTTGACAGTGGGTATATACTTGCACGCCTTGCAGTGTCCACACCTAAAAGACCCCACAGGTTTAGGGGGCAGCCAGGTCTGGATGGGTGTAATGGCTTTTGAGAATGTGCTATGTACAAGCCAGTGGAGTCTCTGAAACTGACACACAATCTGGCAGTGAATCTAACACTTCCACCTCTCGTGACCGACCACATAGTAGCAAAAAGAGCAAAAAGAGAAAGCCTGGTCAACGCAAACCCCAAAACCCACCTAGAAATCCACGCAGAAACAGTCAAACCGGTTTTTTAGACCACACCCCCACCAATCCCAAACCAATATGTGTAGAGGGACAAGAACGGGAACCTCATACAGGAAAAATGAAAGAACAGGCAAAAACACTGAGAAACAGACAGCAATGGGGATACACAGGCAGGTGGAGGGGCAAACCGAATCATCAGTGGTAGAGGGAGAGGGTGTCAGTGGCACAGATCAGCCACAGACGAGATCTGACCAGTTAAGGGTAGTTAACCTCTCCTCTGTTACCCTGACACCTACTCAAATCTCTTTGTTGACTAAAGGCCTCACCTTTGTACCGACTAGTAGATTTAATGCCTTTGACTGGACTAAGGACGTAAATCTCTTTGCAAGAAAACTCACACTTATAAAGATGTTTGAGAATAAAGATGCAAAGGACAAAAGGAGTGCACAGAGTGAGAGGGAAGCTTTTGAAGCTCTTCAGGAATTGTTGAATGAGAATGAAGGTGACAGTGTGACTCTAGCACCCCCCAGTGGAACTAAACCAAAAAGCACATTCTGTCCATCCATAAGTCAATATCCCCAAATCCACACATTTGTGGACATGGTGACACGTGCCTTACGCACATTAGAGACGAATACAGCACGGATTCCTGTTCGGGACAATTTAAGTTGTGAGGAAAGACAGGCCTTGAACACACTTAGAAATGACGATCGCCTTATCATCAAACCTGCAGATAAGGGGGGGAATGTTGTGGTATTAGACAGGGAAATGTATGAACAAATGTGTCTCACGATTTTAAACAACAGGGAGCAATATGCAATATTGGGCAACAACCCCCTCAAAACACATTGTGAACAATTGCGCAACATCTTGAAAAGGGGTAGAGACAGAGGTTGTTTGGATAGTGATGATTACACTAGGTTATATAGATCCACTGAATTTCCCGTTTTATCGGTTTTTTATGCCCTGCCGAAAATTCACAAAAACACCTCCCCCCCCTCCAGGCAGACCCATTGTATCGGGTAGGGACAATCTGACTGATGTGACCAGTCAGTATATTGACAGATTCTTGAGACCGTTTGTTGAGGCCCTCCCATCATATCTGAAAGACACAAAAGATGTACTACTCCGACTGCAGGATATGGAGGTACCCCCCGACACTTGTTTGGCCAGCCTGGACGTTGAGGCTCTTTACAGCAATATTGAACATCAATTAGGCCTGAATGCTGTAGGTTTCTTCCTCAATACAAGAGGACAACATTTATATGAACACAATGGATTGCTTCTGGAACTACTTGAGTTCATTCTCACACATAATGTGTTTATGTTCGGGGGGCGCATGTACCACCAACTCAGGGGCAGCGCAATGGGGACGGCGTGTGCGCCGTCCTACGCCAATCTGTTCCTGGGTTGGTGGGAAGATCGTATGGTGTTCACAGATGACCTGTCTTTCTTTACGTCACACATTCTCTACTGGGGTAGATTTATTGACGATGTGTTGATATTGTGGGAAGGCCCCACCTCTGTTTTCCATGATTTCGTGGGCATCCTTAATGACAATCAGATAGGGATGAGATTCACCCATGAGATCCACCCTAACCACATCAATTTTTTGGATCTCAAAATATCAATCAATGAAAATGGACGCATCGAAACAGAGATTTATCGCAAACCAACATCAACCAACGCATTGTTAAAATGGGAAAGTTCTCACCCCAGCTCTCTCCGACGCAGTATACCGGTGGGGCAGTTCCTGCGGGCCAGGAGAAACTGTTCTTCGGAACCTGCGTTTAAGAGAGAATGTGAACTACTACACAAACGTTTTAAACAGCGGGGTTTCCCTGATGAGGTGATCGACAGGGCGTACAGGAGGGCTCTGCACACACCTAGGACAGAGACCCTAGTTGACAAAAGGAGACCTACAGGTGGCATGACATCAGGCACCCCAAATAGGACACAATCAGCTAATACACCAAGACTGATTGGCACCTTCACTGAGCATTCGCATGATGTGTTTGAAATTATCAAACATTACTGGCCGATCTTGCAAAAAGACAAGGACCTCGTTAAACATCTATCCCCTCTCCCAGCTATTACATACAGAAGGTCGGCTAATCTCCGAGACATGCTTGTACATAGCACATTCTCAAAAGCCATTACACCCATCCAGACCTGGCTGCCCCCTAAACCTGTGGGGTCTTTTAGGTGTGGACACTGCAAGGCGTGCAAGTATATACCCACTGTCAAAAGCTTTACAGCCCCACATAGTGGGAGAACGTTTACAATCAAATCATTCATTAACTGTGAGACACGCGGAGTAGTTTATGGAGCTAAATGCCCGTGCAACCTTTGGTATGTGGGTAAAACCACGAGACAATTTAAGGAAAGGGTGCTGGAGCATGTGGGCAATATTACACATAAAAGCAGCACCCCAATTGCCAGGCATATGAATGAATGTCATAGCGGTCATCGCTTTGACATTTCCTTCTGGGGAATTCAATGCTGGAGACGGGATAAAAGAGGGGGCAACTTCGATCGTAAGCTCACACAGATTGAGTCTGAGTGGATATTTCGTCTTGAAACTATTTCCCCAAAGGGATTAAACGAGGATTTTAATTTGGCCTGTTTCCTATGACATATGTTGTCTGCCACCCGCTTTATTGTGCTTCTGTGTGTGTCTGATTCTTTCTGCATCTGTTTAGCCAAGTTTAGCCAGGTTCCTCCCCCTCCTTCCCATTGCTCTGTTTATGGTGGAATGAATATAAGCGAGTTTCTCTTTTCCCCTCCCATGCCTCCTGGATATGCCCTATTGAACATCTAAGTGATGTATGAATATGACGCACCGCACATCAGCCATAGGCTGACCCTTTTGTATATTTGAATAGATTATGCGCATAGAGCTCTGTTAGTGCGACAGACGGTCTGCTGACAGTCTATATACTGTCTGTGATCTGGCTGAATCATGTTTTCATGATTTGGCTGCATCATGTTGCCATAACAACTCATGCGCCCTCCCTCCGTAATACGTCGCTCGGAGATGCGAGTATCTATGAGTATCGCCCCACTGGCCAAGAACGGACCAATCGGCTGCCGGCATTTTCGTCACCCTGACAACCTAGCAGGGGGCGGACGTGACGCCGACTGAGGCCAGGCCGGCACCATGACTACACTCTACGCCACTCGTACACGCTGGGCGGTGATAGTCTGCTCCGTTATGGAGCCCCGCCCCATGGGTCTGATGCGAACCAATGCGCTGGTGGCATTGCGTCTCCCTGACAACATAGGAGGAGGCGACTGTGACGCCGGCACTGTCCGGCGCCGTCTCCATGACTACACACGGCGCATTACGTATGCGCCGGGCGGAAACGGGCCGCTCCGCCATGTACACATGGAGCCAGCCCGTTTTGGAGGCATAGGACGGCGGATCCCCTGGGGCGATCGCGATGGCGGTATTGGCCACCAACCACAGCGCCTGCATTTATTTAAGGTAGACACTCCGCAGAGTCATTTAACTACCCATTAGAGGGTCGATGCATTGTTGATTGGCAGATCGCTTTGGGACACGCCCCAGACGAGGGGCGTTGTCCACTTCCCCTTCCACTATTTAAACAGAGGCCTGACATGGCTCGGTTAGCTTTGATTTAAGCTTTGAGGGATGGCGGTGGGGGGTTCTGTGTATATATTTTAACCACTGTTTATGTCAATTTGTATATATTGTATAGCACCTTCTGAGGAAGCCCTGTTTATGGGCGAAATATGTTCATATTAAGGTTTTATATGTACAACACTAGGCACTTTTGATGACACAGTACTCTATCCATCCTGTCTCTATTGGGTACAGTGGTGTGAGGTAGAACTCTGGGCTCTACCCTATCTGTTATCAATGGATTAAAGGTAGCCTGTCTATGCCCTTTTAACCTCACCCATTGTCCTGGTACACTGGTGCACTGCCTGCGGGATAGCTACACCCCACGTCGACACATCGAGTGGGGGGGATCAGCAAAGACCCCCGCAGTAATTTGCACATACTCGCAGCAAACTATCCCTATCAGGGGAGTGTACCGTTGATATTCCTCCAAACACAGGAGGCATATCACCCGACCAATTGGTCTATTTTTGATAAGACACCGTACTGTGGTGTTTTACCTATAGGGTTTGTCTTCTTTTAGACTGTGTTTGATTAATGTCCTTGTTAGACAGTTCTTTAAAGCAGCAATGAAGATACGGCCTCCTAGAAAGCCGAGGTTTCCCCAGTGGGATTTGCCGCTGGTTCTGGAGTTCCTCTCAGGTCCTCCGTTCATTCCATTACATCGCTGCTCTCTCTACAATCTGACATTGAAAACGGTTTTCCTAATTGCAATCACCTCTGGGAGAAGAGTATCAGAGATACAGGCTTTAAGTTGGAAGGACCCCTTCATTTCCTTCTTTGATGACAGAGTTGTACTGAATCCGATAGATTCTTTTGTTCCAAAGGTTGCCTCGTATTACCACTATAATCAGGAGTGGACGCTCCCCTCGTTTAAGGATCCTTTAAATCCGGAAAAAATGCATCCTCTAGACCCAGTCTCAACTATTAAAGCTTATTTAGAGGCAACCAAAACTTTCAGGTCTGGTGAAAGACTCTTTATAGTACCTATGGGGGTGAATAGAGGTAAAGATGCTACCATCAGATCAATTTCAAGATGGATTGTGACTGTAATTCAGAAAGCATACAGAGCAAAGGACTTATCTCCTCCACAAGTGGTGTCAGCCCACTCGACTAGAGGAATGTCAGCCTCTTGGGCGTCTCTGGGGAAAGTATCTTTAGAGACTATATGCAGGGCGGCCAATTGGTCGTCAAGCCATACATTTATTAAGCACTATAAGATAGAGCCAGCTACTCTTTCAACTGCTGTATTTGGGAGAAAAGTTATCTCTCTGGCTACTGATCAGCCGTTATAGTTTATTTTTGTATATTATTTCTTCATTAAATTGTTGTTTGTTAAGCAGACCCTCCCTATGGTTATTGTGTCTAGTTATTACCCATATGTTATGCTGCCATGGAGATGCCAGGGAATTTGGAAAATTGTATACTTACCTTCTCAGCAATTTTCCTTTCCTGGCATTTCTCCATGGCAGCATACATTCCCACCCATTTCTAGGCGGTTCGTCCGTTACTAGGAATGCTGGGCTTGGGTGTGGTTCACTTTTATAATGAGGGTGGTCCTATCTGGCAGTTGGAGGCAGAGAACTGCCCATATGTTATGCTGCCATGGAAAAATGCCAGGAAAGGAAAATTGCTGAGAAGGTAAGTATACAATTTTCCAAAATCTCTGTAAATGACAATTTGTTAATTTTTTTTACACACAATTGTCCATTTACAGAGATCTTTCTCCCACTCAGCATGGGTATGTGTAAAAATACACCACAAAACACATTATACTACTTCTCCTGAGTACGGCAATACCACATGTGTGGCACTTTTTTGCACCCTAACTGCGCTAAAGGGCCCAAAGTCCAATGAGTACCTTTAGGATTTCACAGGTCATTTTGAGAAATTTCGTTTCAAGACTACTCCTCACGGTTTAGGGCCCCTAAAATGCCAGGGCAGTATAGGAACCCCACAAATGACCCCATTTTAGAAAGAAGACACCCCAAGGTATTCCGTTAGGAGTATGGTGAGTTCATAGAAGATTTTATTTTTTGTCAAAAGTTAGCGGAAAATGACACTTTGTGAAAAAACACAATTAAAATCAAGTTCCGCTAACTTGTGACAAAAAATAAAATCTTCTAAGAACTCGCCATACTACTAACGGAATACCTTGGGGTGTCTTCTTTCTAAAATGGGGTCATTTGTGGGGTTCCTATACTGCCCTGGCATTTTAGGGGCCCTAAACCGTGAGGAGTAGTCTTGAAACGAAATTTCTCAAAATGACCTGTGAAATCCTAAAGGTACTCATTGGACTTTGGGCCCTTTAGCGCAGTTAGGGTGCAAAAAAGTGCCACACATGTGGTATCGCCATACTCGGGAGAAGTAGTACAATGTGTTTTGGGGTGTATTTTTACACATACCCATGCTGGGGGGGAGAAATACCTCTGTAAATGGACAATTGTGTGTAAAAAAAATCAAAAGATTGTCATTTACAGAAGTATTTCTCCCACCCAGCATGGGTATGTGTAAAAATACACCCCAAAACACATTATACTACTTCTCCCGAGTACGGCGATACCACATGTGTGGCACTTTTTTGCACCCTAACTGCACTAAGGGGCCCAAAGTCCAATGAGTACCTTTAGGATTTCACAGGTCATTTTGAGAAATTTCGTTTCAAGACTACTCCTCACGGTTTAGGGCCCCTAAAATGCCAGGGCAGTATAGGAACCCCACTAATGACCCCATTTTAGAAATAAGACACCCCAAGGTATTCCGTTAGGAGTATGGTGAGTTCATAGAAGTTTTTATTTTTTTGTCACAAGTTAGCGGAAATTGATTTTAAGTGTCATTTTCCGCTAACTTGTGACAAAAAATAAAATCTTCTATGAACTCACCATACTCCGTACGGAATACCTTTGGGTGTCTTCTTTCTAGAATGGGGTCATTTGTGGGGTTCCTATACTGCCCTGGCATTTTAGGGGCCCTAAACCGTGAGGAGTAGTCTTGAAACCAAATGTCGCAAAATGACCTGCGAAATCCTAAAGGTACTCATTGGACTTTGGGCCCCTTAGCGTACTTAGGGTGTAAAAAAAAGTGCCACACATGTGGTACCGCCGTACTCAGGAGAAGTAGTATAATGCGTTTTGGGGTGTATTTTTACACATACCCATGCTAAGTGGGAGAAATATCTCTGTAAATGACAATTGTTTGATTTTTTTACACACAATTGTCCATTTACATAGAAATTTCTCCCACCCAGCATGAGTATGTGTAAAAATACACCCCAAAACACATTATACTACTTTTCCTGAGTACGGCGGTACCACATGTGTGACACTTTTTTGCAGCCTAGGTGCGCTAAGGGGCCCAACGTCCTATTCACAGGTCATTTTGAGGCATTTGTTTTCTAGACTACTCCTCGCGGTTTAGGGCCCCTAAAATGCAAGGGCAGTATAGGAACCCCACAAGTGACCCCATTTTAGAAAGAAGACACCCCAAGGTATTCCGTTAGGTGTATGGCGAGTTCATAGAAGATTTTATTTTTTGTCACAAGTTAGTGAAAAATGACACTTTGTGAAAAAAACCAATAAAAATCAATTTCCGCTAACTTTTGACAAAAAATAAAATCTTCTATGAACTCGTCATACACCTAACAGAATACCTTGGGGTGTCTTTTTTTCTAAAATGGGGTCACTTGTGGGGTTCCTATACCGCCCTGGCATTTTACAGGCCCAAAACCGTGAGTAGTCTGGAAACCAAATGTCTCAAAATGACTGTTCAGGGGTATAAGCATCTGCAAATTTTGATGACAGGTGGTCTATGAGGGGGCGAATTTTGTGGAACCGGTCATAAGCAGGGTGGCCTTTTAGATGACAGGTTGTATTGGGCCTGATCTGATGGATAGGAGTGCTAGGGGGGTGACAGGAGGTGATTGATGGGTGTCTCAGGGGGTGGTTAGAGGGGAAAATAGATGCAATCAATGCACTGGGGAGGTGATCGGAAGGGGGTCTGAGGGGGATCTGAGGGTTTGGCCGAGTGATCAGGAGCCCACACGGGGCAAATTGGGGCCTGATCTGATGGGTAGGTGTGCTAGGGGGTGACAGGAGGTGATTGATGGGTGTCTCAAGGTGTGATTAGAGGGGGGAATAGATGCAAGCAATGCACTGGCGAGGTGATCAGGGCTGGGGTCTGAGGGCATTCTGAGGGTGTGGGCGGGTGATTGAGTGCCCTAGGGGCAGATAGGGGTCTAATCTGATAGGTAGCAGTGACAGGGGGTGATTGATGGGTAATTAGTGGGTGTTTAGGGTAGAGAACAGATGTAAACACTGCACTTGGGAGGTGATCGGACGTCGGATCTGCGGGCGATCTATTGGTGCGGGTGGGTGATCAGATTGCCCGCAAGGGGCAGGTTAGGGGCTTATTGATGGGTGGCAGTGACAGGGGGTGATTGATGGGTGATTGATAGGTGATTGACAGGTAATCAGTGGGTTATTACAGGGGAGAACAGATGTAAATATTGCACTGGCGAATTTTTAAGGGGGGGTCTGAGGGCAATCTGAGCGTGTAGGCGGGCGATTGGGTGCCCGCAAGGGGCAGATTAGGGTCTGATCTGATGGGTAACAGTGACAGGTGGTGATAGGGGGTGATTGATGGGTGATTGATGGGTAATTAGTGGGTGTTTAGAGGAGAGAATAGATGGAAACACTGCGCTTGGGTGGTGATCTGATGTCGGATCTGCGGGCGATCTATTGGTGTGGGTGGGTGATCAGTTTGCCCGCAAGGGGCAGGTTAGGGGCTGATTGTTGGGTGGCAGTGACAGGGGGTGATTGATGGGTGATAGGTGATTGGCAGGTGATTGACAGGTGATCAGTGGGTTATTACAGGGAAGGCCAGATGTAATTAATGCACTGGCGAATTTATAAGGGGGGGGGGGGGTCTGAGGGCAATCTGAGCGTGTGGGCGGGTGATTGGGTGCCCGCAAGGGGCAGATTAGGGTCTGATCTGATAGGTAACAGTGACGGTTGGTGATAGGGGGTGATTGATGGGTAATTAGTGGGTGTTTAGAGAAGATAACAGATGTAAACAATACATTTGGGAGGTAATCTGATGGCGGGTTTGCGGGCGATCTAATGGTGTGGGTGGGTGATCAGATTGCCCGCAAGGGGCAGGTTAGGGGCTGATTGATGGGTGGCAGTGACAGGGGGTGACAGGGGGTGATTGATGGGTGATAGGTGATTGGCAGGTGATTGACAGGTGATCAGTGGGTTATAACAGGGAAGAACAGATGTAATTAATGCACTGGTGAATTGATAAGGGGGGGTCAGAGGGCAATCTGAGCGTGTGGGCGGGTGATTGGGTGCCCGCAAGGGGCAGATTAGGGTCTGATCTGATAGGTAAAAGTGACAGGTGGTGATAGGGGGTGATTGATGGGTAATTAGTGGGTGTTTAGAGGAGAGAATAGATGTAAACAATGGATTTTGGAGGTGATCTGATGTCGGATCTGCGGGCGATCTATTGGTGTGGGGGGGGTGATCAGATTGCCCGCAAGGGACAGGTTAGGGGCTGATTGATGGGTGGCAGTGACAGGGGGTGATTGACGGGTGATTGACAGGTGATGGACAGGTGATTGACAGGTGATCAGGGGGGATAGATGCATACAGTACATGGGGGGGTCTGGGGAGAATCTGAGGGGTGGGGGGTGATCAGGAGGGAGCGGGGGGCAGGGGGGGGATAAAAAAAAATAGCGTTGACAGATAGTGACAGGGAGTGATTGATGGGTGATTAGGGGGGTGATTGGGTGCAAACAGGGGTCTGGGGGGTGGGCAGGGGGGGGGGTCTGATGGGTGCTGTGGGCGATCTGGGGCAGGGGGGGGGGGGGAATCAGTGTGCTTGGTGCAGACTAGGGTGGCTGCAGCCTGCCCTGGTGGTCCCTCGGACATTGGGACCACCAGGGCAGGAGGCAGCCTGTATAATACACTTTGTAAACATTACAAAGTGTATTATACACTTTGTATGCGGCGATCGTCGGGTTAACATCCCGCCGGCGCTTCCGTATGGCCGGCGGGATGTTGCGGCGGGTGAGCGGCGCCAGGCGGAGGCGGAGGATCGCGTCACGGATGACGCGATCGCTCCGCCCATGCCCCTACAAGGACCGCCGCCATTTGTCAATACGGCGGTCCTTGCGGGGTGCACTTCCCGGCCGCCAATTGTACATACGGCGGTCGGGAAGTGGTTAAAAAGCTTACGTATTTTTTTTTTTATTTCATTTTCTACTTGCTGTGTACTTGTTCAGTAACGCTACAATGAGAATCATATGGAGGCGGGCAAGTCTGCCATTGTGACCTCGGGTAATGGCCGGGGAATGAGGGTTTGAATCCGGTGTGGAGCCTGAGAAACGGCTACCACTACACATCCAAGGAGGGCAGCAGGCAGGCATGCCCGTCCCGAGGTAGTGACCAAAAATAACAATACAGGAGGAAGACTTTCGAGGCCCTGCTGTGTATTTGAAATGAATTAACTTTAAATCCTTTAACGAGAACCAGTTATGGCGGGAAAAGATGACACCACATTACTTTCACGAGAATCATATGGAGGCGGGCAAGTCTGCCATTGTGACCCCGGGTAATGGCCGGGGAATGAGGGGTTGAATCCAGTGTGGAGCCTGAGAAACGGCTACCACTTCACATCCAAGGAGGGCAGCAGGCAGGCATGCCCGTCCCGAGGTAGTGACCACAAATAACAATACAGGAGGAAGACTTTCAAGGCCCTGCTGTGTATTTGAAATGAATTAACTTTAAATCCTTTAACGAGAACCAGTTATGGCGGGCAATTATTATATGGTTAGCAGTCCAAAAGATTTCCTTTCATGACAATCATATGGAGGGCAAGTCTGCCATCCATTGAAGTCTAAGGTATGCACAGCCTGCCAAGTGTAATACAATGTGCAGTCACAGATGCAGTGAAAGGTATGCAGTGACTGCAAACAGCCGTTTGTGTAGCGACGGCCGTGCTGGACTGGTGCATCCATGACGAGAGTGCAGGTGATGTTGGTTTTCCAGCCCATATGGTCGCCCGGCTGATGTAGCTGAATGACAGAACAGTGACTGTCCAGCTGATCAAATTTGGTCTGACCACAATGAAGCAACGACCTTATTATCTTTGGTGTGCCAACCCCCTGAGATACTCATATAGCCAGCGGTCATTGCTTCATTGTTATACGCAAGCCCCTTCACCACGGCTAGGTAATGATCACGAAGGGGGATGGGCACATTTTGTTTTTATTTGTTGCAGCCGCCTGCAGTGCAGCCAGAAAAAATTAAGGCAAGCATGTACACGACCCAGAAAAATTAGTATAGTGGCCGCTGCTAGCAGCGGCCTTAAAAATTCAGGAATCCGCCTAGAATCCTGGACCCTGTTGGTGGTGGCGGAGAAGGCAGTCAAGCGGCCTTCAGCAGGCAGAGATGCTGTGTGTGGGGACTGACTTAGCCTTCGGTTGGGCAGTAGCCCTCCGGGATACATGCCTCATTCATTTTGATAAAGGTGAGGTACTGAACACTGTTGTGACTTAAGCGACTTCTCTTCTCAGTGACAATGCCTCCAGCTGCACTGAAGGTCCTTTCTGACAGGACGCTTGCGGCAGGGCAAGAGAGAAGTTGGATGGCAAATTGGGACAACTCTGGCCACAGGTCAAGCCTGCGCACCCAGTAGACCAAGGGTTCATCATCGCGGCTCGCATTGTCCGACATCACCCTGAGATCGCTGGAGCGTCCTGTCCTTGCCTGCGTGGACTTTGGGAGGAGGAGGATTAATGTCAGTGGTACCTTTTTTGATTTGTACTGTCACATCACCCTTAAACGCATTGTAAAGCATCATTGACAGCTTGTTCTGCAAGTGCTGCATCCTTTCCGCCTTGTGTTGAGTTGGTAACAGGTCTGCCACTTTGTGCCTGTACCGAGGGTCTAGTAGCGTGGCCACCCAGTACAGGTCATTCCCCTTGAGTTTTTTGATACGGGGGTCCCTTAACAGGCTGGACAACATGAACGAGGCCATCTGCACAAAGTCGGATCCAGACGTACTCTCCATCCCCTTTTGCTCTTCCAGAGTGACATCACGCAACTCCTCTTCCTCCCCCCAGCCACGAATAATACCACGAGAACTGGACACAAGCCCCCTCTGACGGCTGCTGCGGTTGTTCTTCTGCCGCCGCCTCTTCCTCCTCCACAGAAACACCTTCCTCATCCGAGTCTGACTCCTCTCCTTCCCCACACGACTCCTCTTCTTCCTCCTCCTCTCCCCTCTGTGGTGCCGCAGGTGTCGAGGAAACATCTGGTTCGGATGAAAATTGCTCCCACGACTCCTCCTGCTGTAACTGTTCCTGTTCACGCTCCTCCACAGCTTCATCCACCACTCTACGCATGGCACGCTCCAGGAAGTAAGCGTAGGGGATCAAGTCGCTGATGGTGCCTTCAGCGCGACTCACCAGGTTGGTCACCTCCTCAAACGGCCGCATGGTCCTGCATGCATTCCGCATCAGTGTCCAGTTCGGTGGCCAGAACATCCCCATCTTCCCAGATTGTGTCCTCCTACTGTAATTGTACAGGTACTGGGTGACGGCTTTCTCCTGTTCTAGCAGGCAAGAGAACATGAGCATGGTGGAATTCCAGCGAGTCGGGCTATCGCAAATGAGGCGTCTCACCGGCAACTTGTTTCTCTGCTGAATGTCCGCAAAGCATACCATGGCCGTGTAAGACCGCCTGAAATGCCCACACAACTTCCTGGCCAGCTTCAGGACTTCCTCTAAGCCTGGGTACTTTGACACAAATCTTTGCACGACCAGATTCAGCACATGTTCCATGCAAGGTACATGTGTCAGCATTCCCAAATTCAAAGCGGAAAGGAGATTGCTGCCGTTGTCACACATCACGTTGCCAATCACCAGCTGGTGCGGGGTCAGCCATTGCTCCACCTCTTTGTTAAGAGAAGTCAGGTGAGCTGGTTCAGTGTGACTCTCCGCTTTGAGGCAAGACATGTCTAAAATGGCGTGACACCGTCGTACCTCACATGTAGCGTAGGCTCTGGGGAGATGGGGCTGTGTAGCTGGAGAGGTTGAGATGGCAGCACCACTAGACTTGAACTGCCACTCAGCCAAGGAGGAGGAGGAGGATGACAGGGAAGGTGGCAGGAGGCCTGCCTGCAAGCCGTGGAGGTGTCACAAGTTGGTCCGCTGCGCAGCCACGTACTTCCTGCTTGCCATCGGTCACCAGGTTGACCCAATGGGCTGTGTACGTAATGTAGTGGCCCTGCCCGTGCTTGGCAGACCAGCCATCCGTGGTCAGGTGGACCCTTGACCCAACGCTCTTTGCAAGAGATGACACCACTTGCCTCTCAACTGCACGGTACAGTTTGGGTATGGCCTTTCGTGAAAAATAAGCGCGGCCTGGTATCTTCCACTGTGGTGTCCCAATGGCCACAAATGTACGTAAAGCCTCTGACTCCACCAGCTTGTATGGTAATAGCTGGCGAGCTAATAGTTCCGCCACGCCAGCTGTCAGACGCCGGGAAAGAGGGTGACTGGCCAAAAGTGGATTCTTCTGTTCAAAGACTTCCTTTACGGACACCTGGCTACTGCTGTGGGCAGAGGAGCAGGAACCGCTCAAGGGCAGAGGCGGTTTGGATGTGGGTGGCTGTGAAGGTGCAAGGGAGAAAGCGGATGAAGACGATGCACTTGAAGAAGGAAGAGGAGAAGGAGGGTGGCTTGTCTTTTGGGTGCTGCTTTTCCTCAGGTGTTCTTTCCATTGCTGTTTGTGCCTTTTCTCCAGGTGCCTTCGTAAGGCACTTGTCCCTACGTGAGTGTTGGCCTTTCCACGGCTCAATTTTTGGAGGCAGAGAGAACAGATGGCTTTGCTCCGATCTGAGGTACACACGTTAAAAAATTTCCAAACCGCTGAGCCCCCCTGGGATGATGGCACTATGGTGGCATCAGCAGCTGACCTTGAAGGGCATGTTGGCTGGCTGTCCATAGCTGGCGATACATGGTGCCGGACACTGCCCCCAGCTGTTTCTGAGGACGAGCTCCCTCTGCTTCTTTCATGGACTCGTCTCCTCCTACTCCTCTCTGGCTACCACTCTGAACTGTCCCCCTGGTCATCTCCTCTATTGGGAACATACGTGACATCCGTATAATCGTCATCATAATCCTCCTGCCCAGCTTCGCTTTCCTCAGACACCTCCACAACTGCACCAACATCAGGTGCTTTATCATCCCCCTCCTCACACGTTATGCCCATACTATCGCCACCTAACTCAGACGTATGAGGTGTTGTAACTTGCTTAGCGCCTTCATGTTGTTGTAGCATTATTGGCTGTGAATCAGTGATTTCCACATCAAATAACTCCTGCGAAGTGTCAGATGCAGCGGATGTGGTGCTTGTTGTAGCGCTGGTGGCTGGGGGAGATGAGTGTAACGATCGGTGTCAGTACACAGAGAGAATCTGATTATTGATGATCTGCAGAATCATAAACAATACCGATGTATACTTGATAATGGATGATCTGCAGAATCACCAATATTACAAGTATGACTAACCTCTGGACACCTAATGAAGTATAAGTGTTTGGTGTAACTGTAGGCTATCTCCCGTGAGGCGGGAGACACAGGCAGCTCGTCCAGGAACCACCTGAGGGGCAGGTGGCCCTCGGCTGTGCAGGGACTATCTCCTTGGGAGATAGGGAATGGAGAGGACCTGGAAACCAGTGATACTTAGTGATCAGATAATAGACTGTACTGCAGCCAGGGGACTCCAAAGGAGTAGAGGCCACTGGCTGCTTAGCAGGCCGGACTCTCTGAGGAGCAGAAGTCCTAATAGCTAACTGACACTTGGTGGAATAGTGTCACAGCTAGTACAGATAGACTGAGCACTCAAGGGGTGAGTGACAGCCTGGAGGGTCGGGCAGGCCAGGTCGGCAACACACGAGCAGATAAGGTACAGAGACAGAAGGCTGATTTGGTAACCGGGTACAGGCAGGGTTTGGCAACAGGTAGGCAGATATGCAGAGGTACCGAATCAGAAAGCAAGAGAGAGGTCGACAGAGCAAATAGTCATAACAGATATAAAGCAGAGTCCTAGTCTGGGGTGTGAGGTCCTTGGTCTCGACACCTAGGAACTTGTCTAGAGAATAACTCAGCAATGACACAGTAATCCTAGACTTGGGTGTGAGGTCCTTGGTCTCAACACCCCGGAACTGGTCTAAAGTATAACACAGCAATGACACAGTAATCCTAAGCTTGGGTGTGAGGTCCTTGGTCTCAACACCCCGGAACTGGTCTAAAGTATAACACAGCAATGACACAGTAATCCTAAGCTTGGGTGTGAGGTCCTTGGTCTCAACACCCCAGGAACTGGTCTAAAGTATAACACAAGCGTAATCTGGCTAAGTGTGAATTCCCAGGTCCACCTAGTTCTAACATACTGTAGGATCTGACTGAGGTCTGAGTGCTCACACGTAAGTATTCGCAACAGCAGACAACCCGAGACTGACCAGCAAGATCTATATATACTGCAACGCTCCTCAGCGCCGCCCTGCGCCACTCAGCCAATCAGTAACTGCGCTGGGATCAGCTGATTGACCTGATCAGCTGATCCCTCTCCTACTGGCATAAAGGACCTGCCTTCTAGCGCGCGCGCAGCTCTCCATATGTGTGCACTAGAAGGCCCAGGCAAGCCAGACGCATGCTGCTGTGCGGAAACCGCCGGTCTGAATGCGGAGACAGCCGTCTCGCTGCCAGATGGTGCAGCGGCATCTCCGCAATCCATTACAATGAGGTGTTCTGTGTTAAATACTCAACCACGTCCTCACAATTTTGGGAAGTGATGGCACGTGCCTTCTTCTGAGCACTGTACTTTGTGCCAGGTTCGCACGAAATCACAGCAACACCACCTCGCACAGACCTGCCAGTGCCAGGTGGCCTTCCTCTGGGTCTGCCTCTACCTCTTCCTCTACCTGGTTTGTCCATTTTGTCCATCTCGGGGGGATGCTAGGTATATGCAGTGAGGTGGGTTCACTCAACACAAAGGTAAGTAGTTGCAGTGAGGTGCTTTCACCGAACACAAAGGTAGTTATACAGGGAGTGCAGAATTATTAGGCAAATGGGAATTTTGACCACATCATCCTCTTTATGCATGTTGTCTTACTCCAAGCTGTATAGGCTCGAAAGCCTACTACCAATTAAGCATATTAGGTGATGTGCATCTCTTTAATGAGAAGAGGTGTGGTCTAATGACATCAACACCCTAAATCAGGTGTGCATAATTATTAGGCAATTTCCTTTCCTTTGGCAAAATGGGTCAAAATGACTTGACAGGCTCAGAAAAGTCAAAAATAGTGAGATATCTTGCAGAGGGATGCAGCACTCTTAAAATTGCAAAGCTTCTGAAGCGTGATCATCGAACAATCAAGCGTTTCATTCAAAATAGTCAACAGGGTCGCAAGAAGCGTGTGGAAAAACCAAGGCGCAAAATAACTGCCCATGAACTGAGAAAAGTCAAGCGTGCAGCTGCCAAGATGCCACTTGCCACCAGTTTGGCCATATTTCAGAGCTGCAACATCACTGGAATGCCCAAAAGCACAAGGTGTGCAATACTCAGAGACATGGCCAAGGTAAGAAAGGCTGAAAGACGACCACCACTGAACAAGACATACAAGCTGAAACGTTAAGACTGGGCCAAGAAATATCTCAAGACTGATTTTTCTAAGGTTTTATGGAATGATGAAATGAGAGTGAGTCTTGATGGGCCAGATGGATGGGCCCGTGGCTGGATTGGTAAAGGGCAGAGAGCT